>NC_071985.2:168326500-168627500 GCF_028885655.2 Pongo abelii
TGTTTTGAACAACTTATTTATTATCTAGAAAAAATATACCACTTTCCTTCTTAATGCCATACAAATTGGAATCAATAATATTTATTGTGGTACATAACTACTGCTTTGGCTAGCTTAATTGAATCTGATATACTCATTAAGTTATGATTTTACATAGCTATACTTATTATTAAAGATTTTCTTATGTGGCACATCTACACCATGGAATACTATGCAGCCATAAGAAATGATGAGTTCATGTCCTTTGTAGGGACATGGATGAAATTGGAAATCATCATTCTCAGTAAACTATCGCAAGAACAAAAAACCAAACACCGCATATTCTCACTCATAGGTGGGAATTGAACAATGAGAACACATGGACACAGGAAGGGGAACATCACACTTCAGGGACTGTTGTGGGTTGGGGGGAGGGGGGAGGGATAACATTGGGAGATATACCTAATGCTAGATGACGAGTTGGTGGGTGCAGTGCACCAGCATGGCACATGTATACATATGTAACTAACTGCACATTGGGCACATGTACCATAAAACCTAAAGTATAATAATAATAATAATAATAATTACAATAAAAGAAAAAAAAAAAAAAAAAAAAGATTTTCTTTAAAAGCAAAATACTCATTTAATTTCTTGAGAACTTTAAGTGTTAAGAACAAACAAAATATTCATTCCAAATATTTAATGCTTCAGTACTCAATGTTATTTATGTACCTGATGTGCTTTATTCAAATGTAAAAATGCAGGAGAGATGGATGGATTCATCAGATGTGGCAAGCTGTGAGGTGTTCCAAGAACAGCTTTGAGAAAATAAAAGTAAAAACTTTAATTTATATATGGAATTAAAAATTTTTAAAAACCAAGCTTCGAAAAGGGTAAATGAATATTTCTTTAAACTATTAACAAATCCACTGAAAGTTCAATGATATAGTGACCCTGTCATTGGTCAAAAGTGATAGGTACCTTTCCCTGAGATTCAACCCTGGAATTTGTTTTAAAATTCAAAAGCCTTCTGCCATAATTGTAAAACTCCAAACCTAGGCTTAATCTTCTCTAGAATTTAGTGCAACAAAACACATCCACCTTTAATAAGCACAATACCCATTGAACCCATGTTATTTATTCAGTCTTTTTTTGGTATTTCAGGGATTTTGGCAGAGGGTAGGAGTAGGGGACAAGACACAATCCTTGTCCTTGAAAAGCTGACATAAAATCCAATTGAGAAGACAATACATGTACACAAAAATATTTACATAATAAAATCAAAAGAAACTGCAAAACTGTACACAGACATAAAAAGAATAAATGGTAACAATACTCATAATCGAGTCTAAGAGTCTAAATACCAGAGTACATTTCAAAAGGGATGTTTTTAGAATGGAAAACTTATAAAAGGGAGCGGGTGGGGGGTGTCAGAGATGTTTGAACCAGAGTGCCTCCATCTTGAATAGAAGTTAGGTAAAATAAGGCTGAGACCTGCTGAGCTGCATTCCCAGTAATTTAGGCATTCTAAGTCATAGGATGAGACAGGAGGTCAGCACAAGATACAGGTCATAAAGCCCTTGCTAATAAAACAAGGTGCAATAAAGAAGCCGGCTAAAACCTACCAAAACCAAGATGGTGACAAGAGTGATCTCTGGCCGTCCTCATTGCTACACTCCCACCAGCACCATGACAGTTTACAAATGCCACGGCAACGTGTGAAAGTTACCCTATATGGTCTAAAAAGGGGAGGAACCCTCAGTTCTGGGAATTGCCCACCATTTTCCTGGAAAATTCATGAATAATCCACCTCTTGTTTAGCATATAATGAAGATAATAAAGAAATAACCATAGAAATGGGCAACCAGTGGCCCATGCCACTGTTCTGCCTGTGGAGCAGCCATTCTTTTTTGTTTGTTTGTTTTTGAGACAGAGTCACACTCTATTGCCCAGGCTGGAGTGCAATGGCACGATCTCAGCTCACTGCAACCTCCGGCCTCCTGGGTTCAAGCGATTCTCCTGCCTCAGCCTCCCAAGTAGCTGGGATTACAGGCGCTCACCACCATGCTCAGCTAATTTTTGTATTTTAGTAGAGACGGGGTTTCACCATGTTGGCCAGGCTGGTCTTGAACTCCTGACCTTGAGATCCACCCGCCTTGGCCTCCCAAAGTGCTGGGATTACAGGCGTGAGCCACCGCGCCCGGCCTGGAGCAGCCATTCTTTATTCCTTTTCTTTCTTAATAAACTTGCTCTGACTTAAAAAAAAAAAAAAAAAAAAGGGAGGATGTTTTTAGAATAGATAATATAGAGACACAAAGAGGACCATGAGATAGAAAATATATTTAGAAATTTAATCTAATTATTGTAAAATAACTGGAATAATCATAATATACAAAATTAGGCCAGGTGCAGTGGCTCACGCCTGTAATCCCAGCACTTTGGAAGGCCAAGGTGGGTGGATTGTTTGAGGTCAGGAGTTCAAGACCAGCCTGGTCAACATGGTGAAACCCCATTTCTATCAAAAATACAAAAATTAGCCAGGCATGGTGGCACATGCCTGTAATCCCAGCTACTTGGGAGGCAGAGGCAGGAGAACTGCTTGAGGCTGGGAGGCGGAGGTTGCAGTGAGCTGAGATCACGCCATTACACTCCAGCCTGGCTGACAGAGTGAGACTCCATTTCAAAATAATAATAATAATATACAAAATTATATATATATATATATATATAAATATAATACAAACAGTGTCCAGAAAAGGTTCTGGTAACATCTTCTTGTAATATATATATAGCAAAATAAAAAAACACTGTACTATGAAAGGTGAAATAAATAAATAAATAAATGAAATAAATCGTCATTGCAACCAAATTTTTTAGTATCCATCTAAGTCTACATTGGGACCACCTCAGAAGACAAGAATGATCCAACTTCTTGGTTTCAGGGGTAGAATGACATCAGTGAGATAATCATAGGAAACGATTTAATTCAACAGTTTTCAATATTCTCTCTAGCAAAGGAGGAAGTGCCCAGAGTACACAGGATTGGAGGGAATGTTTAATTCTAGCATAATTTGAGGAAAGTTATGATAATGTGAGGATATATGGAAAATGACTCACTTAGAATTCTATTATCTACTTCAATGAGGAAAAAGGCATTTTTGAGTGGAAAACTGGTACACGGAAAAGAACTCCTCTGCAAGTGATAGGGAATTAAATGTAGAAAATTAGGGAAAATATTACTTGACTTAGACAAATAACTTCAGTACAGCCCCTTCAATAAATTATGCTGGGAAAATGGAATATTCATATGCAAAAGAATGAAACTAGACCCTTATCTCCCACCATATATAAAAACCAACTCAAAATCTATTAAAAACTTAAATGTAAGACTAAAAATTGCACCACTACTGGAAGAAAACATGGGGGAAACACTTGAGGACATTGATCTGGGCAAAGATGTTATGGGTCACACTTCACAAGCACAGGCAACAAAATCAAAAATAGACAAATGGGATTTTATCAAACTAAACAGCTTCTGCACAATGAGGGAAACAATCAATAGGGTGAACACGTACAACTTGTAGAATGGGAGAAAATATCTCCAAATTATTCATGTGACACAGGATTAATATCTAGAATATACACAGAACTCTAGCAATTCAACTGCAAAAAAAAAAAAAAAACCCAAAAAACAAAAAAACACCCCAAATAATCCAATTTAAAAATGGGCAAAGGATCTGAACAGACATTTCTCACAAGGCATATAAATGACCAACAAGTATATGAAAAAATGTTCGACATCAGTAATCATCAGGGGAATGTAAGTCAAAACCACAATAAGATACCATCTCACCCCAATTAGAACAGCTAATTCTAATTATCAAAAAGACAAACAAATAATAAATGCTAGTGAGGATGCGGAAAAAAGGGAACTCTCTTACGCTGCTGGAGGGAATGCAAACTAGTACAGCCATTATGGAAAACAGTATGATGGTTTCTCAAAAAAACAAATATAGAACTACCATATGGATCCAGCAATCCACTAATGAATATTTATCCAAAGAAAAGGAAATCATGGCCAGGTGCAGTGGCTCACACCTGTAATCCCAGTACTTTGGGAGGCTGAGGTGAGTTGATCACTGGAGGTCAGGAGCTTGAGACCAGCCTGGCCAACATGGTGAAACTGTCTCTACTAAAAAATACAAAAATAGCAGGGTGTAGTGGTGCACGCCAGTAATCCTAGCTACTCAGGAGACTGAGGCATGAGAATCGCTTGAACTCAGGAGGCAGAGGTTGCAGTGAGCTGAGATCATGCCACTGCACTCCAGCCTGAGCAACAGGGTGGGACTAGGTCAAAAAAACAAACAAACAACAACAAAAACAACAACAAACCAAAGAAAAGGAAATCTATATCTTGAAGAGATATCTGCATCCTGATGTTTATTGCAGCATTATTCACAGTAGACAAGATATGGACTAAGTGCCCACCAACAGATGAATGGATAAAGAAAATGTGGTACATATACACAATGGAATACTATTCAGCCATAAGAAAAAAGGAAAGCTGGTCATTTGCAGCAACCTGGAGGACATTATATTAAGTGAAACAAGTCAGGCACATAAAGATAAATACTGCATGTTCTCCCTCATACACAGGAGCTAAAAAAGTTGAGCTGATAGAAGTTGAAGGTACAATCATGGTTATTAGAGTCTGGGAAGAGAAGGGAGAAGGGGATGATAGGGAGAGGTTGGTTAATGGATACAAAATTACAGCTAGATAGGGCGATTAAGTTTTCATGTTCTATAGTACTGTAGGGTGACTAAGTTAACAAACATTTATTGTATATTTTCAAAGAGCTAGAAGAGAGGACTTTAAATGCTCCCAACACAATGATATGATGAATGTTTGAGGTGGTTAATATGCTAATTACCTTCATTTGATTATTACAGATTATACACAGGTATTGGACCATCAGTCTGTACCCCATAAATATGTATAATTATTACCTGTCAATTAAAAATTTTCTTAATGGAAAAAAACTTGAGTGGAGGAGTTAATTTTTTTCAAATTCTGTAGTTGAAGTACAAAAAATAGAGTTTTTAAGACACATCCCTTCTTGTTAAATTAATGACCACCTGGGGAAATACATCTAAATTACAAAGCCCTAGATGTATTATCTATGAAAGATTAATACAAGTCTCTTCCCTCAAAAAACTATTATGGAAACCACAAATAACAGATATCAAAACACTTTTAAAACTACATTAAAGTCACACATTATTGATGGAGTAGCCAGTAGTAATACTGCAAATATCAGAAAAGGATTTTCCAAGATAACAGAAAATACAAACCCACTTGGCAACTTAAAATATATTTTATTAAACATATAAACATATAGATATAGACAGATATGGTAATATTAATTTTTAAAAGCTGGTGGCTACTTTAATATAAAAAAATCCAGATCAAAAGATATTACCAGGGATAAAGATCACCATTTTGTAATGATAAGTGGGCCAATTAATCAAGAGGATGCAACAATCTTAAATGTTTGTGCACCAAATAACAAAGCTTCAAAATATATGAAGCAAAATTCACAGAAGTGAAAGGAAAAGTAGACAAACCCAAAATTATGATTAAAAATTTCAAGAACTCTTCTTCTCTTTTTCATATCACTGTATTTTATTATAAAAAACTGAAATAATTTTTCTTCACAGCTTGTACTGAACACAGTATCTTCCAGTTTATAACAACAACAGAAACAACAATCAGAATAAAAACAGTCTGAAAATGTCCATAGCATCATGCCTACCTGCTCTTACCCTTAGCTATGGCTAGGACTCCCACTATGCCCCATCCCTCTCCTCAGTATAATTGATAGAATAAGTTGACGAAAAATCAGTAAGGATATAGGAGACATGAACGCTATCAACCATGTTGATCTAACTGACGTGTATAGAACACTTCACATCCAGTAAGAGCAGAATATATATTCTTCTCAAGTGCCCATGGAATATTTGCAAACATAGTCTGTATTCTGAACCATGAAACAAGTCTAAATTCTAATTTATAAATTTAAATTGTACAAAGTATCGTCTCTAAGTGAATTAAATTAGGTATCAATAACCAAAAAAATCTAGAAAATCTCCAAATTTTGGAACTTAAGTGACACAAATAACCAATTGACCAAATAAATCAAAATGGAAACCAAAAAGTATTTTGAAATGAATGAAAATAACATATCAAAATTTGTGAGATACAGTGCTTAGAAGGAAATTTGTAATACTAAACACATTAAAAGAAGAAAGGTCTCAAGTGAATAATCTAGTTTTACTTTAAAAAACCAGAAAAGGAAGAACAAAATATGCTCAAGTTAAGCAGAAAGACATAATTAAAGTGGAAATCAATGAAATAAAAAACAGACAACAACCAGAGAAAGTCAATGAAAACAAAAGCTAACTCTTTGGAAAAATCAATAATATTGATAAGCCTTTTGCCAGACTTATCAGGAAAAAAGAGAGAAGACAAAAATATCAGGAATGTGAAAGAGGCCATCACTATAGATCCTGCAGAGATTAAAGAATAATAAGGGAATACTATGAACAATGATATGCCAATAAATTTGATAACTTACACAAAATAGACAATTTCCTTGAAAGATACAAACTAGCAAAGCTCACTTAAGAAGAACAAGATCCTGAAATAGCTCTTACATATTAATTAAATGTGAAGTCAGAATTCTTCCTTAAAAAATTCGACACAGCTGATTTCATTAGCGAATTCTATCAAACATATGAAGAAGAAATAATAGCACTGAACATAAACTCTCCTGATGACTGAAGAGAGGGAATATTTTCCAAATCGTTCCATGAGGGCAACATAACAAAACCAGAAAATATATTACAAGGGAAGAAAACTACAGACCAATATACCTCATAAACATAGATGCAAAAATTTCAAACTAAATTTTATTAAATCAAATTCAACAATATATAAAAAACATTATAATATACCATGACTAAGTGAGGTTTACCCTAAGAATAAAAGGTTGGTATAACATTCAAAAATCATGAATGTAATGTATCATGTTAACAGATAGGAAAAATATGTGATCATCTCAATAGATGGAGAAAAGCATTCAACAAGTTCCAGCAATCATCATGCTAAAATTCGGCAATTAGAAATAGATGGTAAATTCCCCAGCTTAATAAAAGAAACCTGTGAAAAAAACTCTAGCTAACATAATACTTAATAATCAAAGAATGAACGCTTTCTCCATGAGATCAGAAATGAGGCAAGGATGTCTGCTCTCACCAGTTCTATGCACAATTACATTGGAATTTCTATCTAATGCAAAAAAAGCAAGGAAAAAAATAGAAGCCATACATGTTGGAAAGGAAGAAGTAAAATTGTGTTTTTTTGTAGATAACATAATCATCTACATAGAAAATCCCAACAAAAACCTACTAGAAATAATGAGTTTAGCAAGACTGTAGGATATAAGATAAATATGTATTTAATCAGTTATACTTCTATATGCTAACAACAAGCAACAGGACATTGAAATTAAGAGAGCAGTACCATCTAAAATAACATCAAAAAATATGAAATCCTGTGAATAAATCTGACCAAAGATGTATAAGATTTGTATTCTGAAAAAATAAAACATTTCTGGGAGAAATTAAATATGATGTCAAAATAATTGAAAAGATATACTATACTTATGGATCAGAAGCCTCAGAATTGTTGTGAATTCTGCCAAAATTAGCATACAAATCAACACAATCTCAATCAAAATCCCAGCTGACATTTTTCATAGAAATTGGCACTCTGATTCTAAAATTTATAAGCCAATGCAAAGAACCTGGAATGGCCAAACAACTTTGAAAAAGAAGAATAAAGTTGAAGGACTTACACTAACTGATTTCAGGATTTATAACACATATATTTTGGTATAGAGACAGTATTGATATAAAGACAGTACTGGTAAAAGACAGACATTTAGATCAATGAACAGAGTTTAGTTATAGGCTCATGCATATATGGTGAACTGATTTTTGGCAAATGTCAAAATATTCAGTGAAACATAATCTTTCTAAACAAATGATGCTGGAATAATTGTATAACTATATGTAAAAAAAAATCTGGACTCTTACCTCATACTACAAACTAAAATTAACTCAAAATAGATCATAGACCTAAATATAGGGATAAAAATTATAAAACTTTCTGCAAGAAAACATACAAGAAAATCTTAGAAAACCTGAATTTGGCAAAGATTTCTCAAATATGACACAGGAAGTACAAATTATAAAAGAAAAAATAATAAATTGGATTTTGTCAAAATAAAAAATTTTGCTCCTCAAAAGACACTGTTAAAAAAAAATTTGCAAACCATATATCGAACAGAGTACTTGTATGTAAAATAAAAAAACACTCTTACAACTTGATAAGAAGACAAACAACTCAGTTTTTAACACGTGCAAAATATTTGAAAAGACATATCACCAAAGAAGATATAAAGATGACAAATAAGCACAATAAAAGGAGCTCAAAATCATTAGTCAAAAGAAATATTCAAATTAAAACCACAGTAAGAGAGCACTATACATCCAATAGAAAGGCTAAAATTAAAAAGACCAACAGATCAAGTACTGGCAGGGATACTAAGCAAACTGGAGCCCTAGAAACTGATGGTGAGTATGTAAAATGGCTCAACCACATTGGAAAACAGCTGGGCAGTCTCTTCTTTTTTTTTTTTTTTTGAGACGGAGTCTCCATCTGTCACCCAGGCTGGAGTGCAGTGGTGCAATCTCGGCTCACTGCAAGCTCCACCTCCCAGATTCACGCCATTCTCCTACCTCAGCCTCCCGAGTAGCTGGGACTACAGGCGCCCACCACCACGCCCGGCTAATTTTCTGTATTTTTAGTAGAGACGGGGTTTCACCGTGGTCTCGATCTCCTGACCTCGTGATTTGCTCGCCTCGACCTCCCAAAGTGCTGGGATTACAGGCGTGAGCCACCACGCCTGGCCCAGCTGGGCAGTTTCTTACCATTTAAACATATATCTACCATATGACTCAGCCATTCCACAGATAGTTAATTATCAAAGAGAATAAAAGCATAAGAAATAAAAGCATAAAGACTAGTACACAAATGTCCATAGAGATTTTATTTGTAATGACCTCGAACTGGAAATAATCCAGATGTCCATCAACAAATCAATGAATAAGCAAATTATAGAATGAAATACCACTCGGTAATAAAAAGAAAAAAATACTACTAATCCATGTAACAACGTGAATGAACCTCAAAACAGTAGGCTAAGTAAATGAAGCCAAACAGTACAGACTATGTGATTCCTCTTATACCAATTTCTAGAAAATACAAACTGTAGTGACAGAAAGCAGATCAGTGGTTTCCTGGGGACAGGGTAGGGGATGGATTACAAATGGACAAAAAGAAGCTTTAGGGGGTAATTTATGTGTCTATTATTTGATTGTGGTAATGATTTCACGAGTATATACATAACATGAAAACATATCAATTCATATACTTCAAATACCTACAGTTTAATGTACATAAACTATTCCTCAATAAACCTGCTTAAAAATAGTTTATCCTAAAAAAATACAGTTTATACTATCAAGTGATTACACAATAGTTAAATTAGGAACACACACACACATAAAGAAAGAAGTCTAGAATAATTATATTTATTGTATTTTTGAAGGTAGTTAAAAGGTCTAGATTGAAGAGAAAAGATCAGCTTGGTCAGAGTAACGTAATTAAAATTGGACCTGGGAGGGAAATTAATCTAACAGCAGTTGGAGCTTCCATTTTAGTGGTAGAAATAGACAATAAACAAGTACCTGTATGATATATGTCAGTTGTTTTTAAAATTATACAATGATAAAGAAGCAGGGCAAGGGTATAAGAATTACAATTATTATTTTTTTTCTTTTCTTTTTTTGAGATGGAGTCTCGCTCTGTTGCCCAGGCTGGAGTGCAGTGGTACAATCTTGGCTCACTGCAACCTCCGCCTCCAGGGTTCAAGTCATTCTCCTGCCTCAGCCTCCCGAGTAGCTGGGTCTACAAGTGCATGCCATCATGCCCAGCTAATTTTTGTACTTTTAGTAGAGATGGGGTTTCGCCATGTTGGCCAGGCTAGTCTTGAACTCCTGACCTCAGGTGATCTGCCCACCTCAGTGACCCAAAGTGCTGGGATTACAGGCGTGAACTACAGCGCCCAGCCAAGAATTACAGTTCTTTATCATTAATTTAGTTGGCTCAGAGAAGGCCTCTGTGAGGAGTTCAGGATATAGCAAGGCCACAGTTATGATATAGTAAAGGACATAGTAAAAGAAAAATAAACGGAATTTATTGATTAACAAGACACTGTCTTTTTTTCTCAACATCAAGAAACCTTCCACACATTTTCCAGCTATGCATGTGCTCAAGTGAGGCAGTGATTTAATCCTCTTCCCTTTCCACCCCACACAAGAAAAAGCTATGCTTATGAAATAACTTCTGCATCAGTGTAATATTCAAACATCTTACTTAAAGTTGAGAAAGCACTAAGCATAAAGAAGTCTACTGCCATATGGCCATACATTAATCTGATTAGAACAGCAGAGTGGAGAATATTTAGTCTTAGATGAAAAGAAGAGACAAAAATAATACTTGAGAGGAATTAGTAAAGATAGCCCAGAGTCCAAAGAGGCAGATGATACTTTCTAAAAGACCTAAGAATGTGGTGTATACTTCTTTAGACACTAATACATATTCTTGGACTGCAGTAAGAGAAATATAGTGATAATAGGAAGGAAATCCCACTGCATTCTGTGTTAATCAAAACCAATCTACAGAATATGTTTGTGTCTGTGCACATCATATTTTGGGACAACCCAGAAGACCTAGACTATATCCACAAGAGAACAACTTGTGGGGGATTTAAAGCACATGTCCTGTGACATGTTATGGGAAGTCAAATATAGAACTGTAATCTGCAAAGAGATGTAAGATGTATAAAAAGACAGTTGTAGAAAAAAATACCATCTCTATTTATGTTTACTTTCATCTTAAAAAAGGAAAACATTAGGTTTGATCATTTCTAAATATATGGATTGACAATGGTCCATCTGTTTAATTGACATCTTTTACATATATGGTATATACTGGGGCTCTGCTCAAAATTTATTTTACTGATAAAGTTGCATTGTAAAAAAAAGAACTGGTCTGGAGAAAAGAAGACAGGTAAAATAAAAAATGACTGAGGTTTCATGGTAGTTGTCTTCAAATATTAGGAGGCTTTTATTATGCAAGAAGGAATACATTTATCCTGTATTTCTTCAGAGGTGGAACCAGAATAAGTGGCTAAAAATTACTTATATTAGTAATATAAAAACTTTCCAGTAACTGAAACTGTCAAACCAGGGAATAGGCTGCCTTGGGAAGTAATGAGCTTCTAATCCTTCATGTTGTCAAGACAAAAAAAGAGTATCTCTATACTGTTAAAATTGTAAAAGAGATATCTAATTGCATAATAGCCTGAGCCAGAAAATGACCAAAGCTGCTTCTTACACACAAATAATTATATGAAGTACTGAATATGAATATTGTTGTATAATAAAGAATTTGACTGGCTTTTGTCCCTGGTTCCTGAGGGAGACTCTAAATCCTTGGATTTTCCTGAGTTACAGGAGTGTCTTTGATATGCTACTGAGGTAACTCATTATGGACCCATAGATAGCTTCAGGATGAGGGCTGGCTGTGCAGAAAGACCAACTCTATAAGGAGAGGTGGAGCTTTGCACCATGTGATATTAGCCTGACCTTCTAACTTCCAGGGAATGGAAGCAAACTAGAGACTGAGTTCAATCATGGGGCCCATCAATCACACTGACATAGTGAAACTCCAATAAAAACTCTGGACATCGAAGTTCAGTAGAGATCCCCAGTTGGAAAACATATTGAAGTGTTGGGAGGGTGACATGGCCTGATTTGATGGGTAGAGGACACAGAAGCTCTGCATTCAAGACCCTCCAAGACCTTTCCCTAAGTGTATCTTCCCTTGCCTGTGTCCTTTATAATAAAACTGTACTCATAAGCATAGTGCTTTCCTAAGTTCTGTGAGTCATTCTATTGAACTATTGAACCCGAGGGTATTGTGGGAACTCCCAAATTTGTAGTTAGTTGGTCAGAAGTGCACACGGCCTGGAGAATCCCCTGAACTTGTGTCTAGGTCTAAAGTGGGGGCAGCCATATGGAAGATTGAGCTGTTAACTTGTGGGGTCTGTGCTAACTCCAGGTAGTTAGTGCTAGAATTGAATTGCAGTAGGTGAGCTGGTGTTAGACCAGTTGGGACTGAAACATAATAAATGTATTTAATATATTTGCTCTACACATATTTGCTCTAAACTTAAATGTTGAATACATTAGTTCCCCCTTATCAGCAAGCGATATGTTCCAAGAGCCCCAGTGGATGCCTGAAACCATAAATAGTACCAAAACTTATATACGCTATGTTCAAACTTCGTTTTCCTTCTCCATAATTTCATGGATAGAAAATACAGTCTTACTGTAGATCTTAGCAATTTCAGCACACAGTTTGTTTTTCCCTATTAAGTTGGAAACGTTTTAACCTTTTCACTGAAAGGATGCACTTTGCAGCTTCTCTTTGGCATATCCAAACTGCCAGCATCACTACTCTTGTGCTTTGGGGCCATTATTAAGGAAAATAAGGGTTACTTGAACATAAGCACTACAATACCATGACAGGTGATGTGATAACCAAGAAGGCTACTAAGTGATTAATGGGTGGGTAATGTATACAGAGTAGGTACACTGGACAGAGGGATAATTCATAGCCAAGGCAGGAGAAGCAGAATGGCAAAACATTTCATCACACTACTCAGGATAGCATGCAATTTAAAACTTATAAGTAGTCTATTTTTGGAATTTTCCACTTAATATTTTCAGACTGCAGGTAACTAAACTGTGGAACACAAGAACATAGATAAGGGGAGACCACTGTATAGGCATTCATTTCCTCATAATGCTAAAACAGACATTTTTGTACATAAAAAGTTGTACATTTCAGAAGGCACAGAAGGTAAGCTCCTACTAGAGAAAGAATACTAAATAGGTAGATATTTAATGTATACTGATATTACAAAGATTTGCATAACACTTAGAAAACAATAATGTTTTCATCATTTGCTACAAAGTTAAACAATTTTACAACAAAAAGGGGAAGAACAAAGAGGAAGCAAACACTTGGCACTTTTCAACAAAATAATTCTGCTAAAAATATTACATAGAAGAGTATTAATTCTTTGTTGATATAGGTTATAACAATGTAGTGTGTTAACCTTTACCTTGGTCTATAAATTCATGTCAACTAAGAGCTAAACAGAAGGTTTGATATTTAGCATTTATTAATAGTAAAAAATACCACATAAGCAGGTTGTTTATATCAAAAATAGTCAAAATATATCACCTCAGATTATTGTTAAAATTCATTAACAGGTCCTAGAAAAATTAAATATTTTATACTAATTTAAATATATTTTTCACAAATCAATGTATTTTTTCATATTTCACATGTGAAAAAATTAACTTCATGCTAGCATTCTTTAATTAATCAGTATACATACATGGTCCATACCTGGTTTAACAGCTCGTCCACATAACTGGGGCTGTAGAAGAACTTGCAACATGGCAGGGTTGTTTAAACTTTTCATAATTTGTACTGGATTTGGCTCAGGAAGTAAGCCCTTTTGATTACTGTGCATCTGCAATGAATATAGAAATAAGAAACATTAGAACAGCATAAGTACAAAGACATAATTTCAAAGGCTTTCTTCTAGAAATCTTTATTCATCTGACAAGATCTATTTTATGATAAACATAATTTGATTTATATTATATATCTATTTTATACTCTCTACAGCAGTTCTCAGTTATACATACAGCATAAAATCCTCATAGAACGTCTCAGGTAAATACCAACTGGCTTTAAGAGGACTGACTTTAGCACAATGAGTCTCATCACATCATACAAATAGAAGGATGACAAGGGAATCTGAAGTTATTAATCACTTGTTGACACAATATGAATACTTTGATACTACAGAATAGCCTTCTTATAATGTTGATTTAAAGTTTAATTGGCCAGGCAAAGTGGCTCACACCTGTAATCATGGCACTTTGGGAGGCTGAGGCAGGAGGATAACTTGAGCCCAGGAGGTCAAGATCAGCCTGGGTGACATATTGAAACCCTGTTTCTATATTTTTACAAATAAAAACTTCAAATAAAAATAAAATAAAATGAAGTTTAACAATGTGGGTTGCCTTACAATTCAAAATCTTCTTTTTTTTTTTTGAGACGGAGTCTCGCTCTGTCACCCAGGCTGGAGTGCAGTGGCGCAATCTCGACTCACTGCAAGCTCTGCCTCCCGGGTTCACACCATTCTCTTGCCTCAGCCACCCGAGCAGCTGGGACTATAGGCACCCGCCACAACGACCGGCTAATTTTTTGTATTTTTAGTGGAGATGGGGTTTCACCATGTTAGCCAGGATGGTCTCGATCTCCTGACCTTGTGATCCACCACCTCGGCCTCCCAAACTGCTGGGATTACAGGTGTGAGCCACCGTGCCCGGCCCAAAATCTTCTTTATTATTATTTTTTTATTTTTATTATTTAAGACGGAGTCTCACTCTGTTTCCCAGGCTGGAGTGCAGTGGCGCGATCTCGGCTCACTGCAAGCTTTGCCTCCTGGGTTCACGCCATTCTCCTACCTCAGCCTCCCAAGTAGCTGGGACTACAGGCGCCCACCACCACGCCTGGCTAATTTTTTGTATTTTTAGTAGAGACAGGGTTTCACCATGTTAGCCAGGATGGTCTTGATCTCCTGACCTTGTGATCCACCCACCTCGGCCTCCCAAAGTACTGGGATTACAGGAATGAGCCACTGTGCCCGGCCCCAAATCTTCTTTTTTATAAAGGTCTTTACTTGATTAACTTAATATGAGATCAAAATGAGCTGGCCTTACATACATGCAATCGAGTGGCTTCCTAAAAATATGAAATAATTTTCGGTTTTAAAAACCAGCTTGATGGATGGGGATATGAATATATATAATTACATAAAAGATAAATTAAAAACTTTTAGCTATGAGAAAATGGAGAACTGACAAGGACAACTGGAAACTTCTCCCAACCCAGATACTGCGAAATTGAGAGGGAGAAGGTGATGCATCCAAGAAACTGACATAAAGCCTGTGAGAAACCCCTGGGGAGATAGAAGATGTGAAGGTAAACATCAGCAGAGAGCATGAGAGCGCATGGGTCCACACACAGGATAATTCAGGGAAGGACTTATGAGTTGTGTAACTACTTTGTCTTCAGAGAGCATGGCTTTCTTGGCCAGGACAGCAAGGTGGGAAAACAGCAGCATCACCCCAGTGACAGCCATAGGACCAACGAACAGCAAGATGGCACGCAAGTGCAGAGACACTGGGGACAAGATAACACTAGGTGGGCAGACCAGCTGGTCACTGAAAACCTTCCCACCTCCCTGACCTTCTCAGGTACCTCCCACACCCACTCTGCAGGATAGAGGAGTTACAGCGGAGGAAGGCAGAACTTGGAAAACAGCAGGGGTGGAAATGAAGAGAGGCTCTCTAAGGTGCAGGGCTGCCTGGCTGCGGTGGGAAAAGGGCTGGGCTAAAGCCTAGACAGTGAAGGCAGAACTTCTCTGTCCTGAGGTCCTTGCCTGCCTTCCCTAAACCCTAGCTAAGATCAGGCTTTAGCTTCCCTCTGTCCATCCCCTTCCCCACAACCTCTAAACAGTGACATACAGAAAGGTGATAGCCCCCACAGGAAATGTATATTCATACATTCAAAAGAAAAATAGCTAGACATTTGGAGAATGCAGTCACTAAAAAATGAAAGCAACAAACTGAACCACCTATAAGAGAGAAAGCAGAATTATGAATAGGAAATAATAAGAATGTCAAATAAATGTAATAGACATTACAAAAATAAAATGGATTTTTACTCATAACATGAAGGACAAGCAGTTTTTAAAGAATAACCAATGAGAAATGCTAGATTATGAAAAACATAAGTATTGAGAAAAAATAATAGCAGCCCTCACTTACTATAGACTTGGCATTGTTCTAAACACTTTACATGAATCAGATCATTTAATCCTCAAAAAACCAATTCTATAAGGTTAGTATTATCTCCATTCTATAGATAAAGAAACTGAAGGAATTCATGAAGCATTATTATTAACATTCACCTTGTGCTTTAACAGATAGGTTAAATAGTAGAATATATGTGACTAAAAAACAAAATAGTAATTTTTCTTTTTCTTGAGACAGAGTCTCACTGTGTCACCTAGGCTGGAGTGCAATGGTGTGATCTCGGCTCACTGCAACCTCTGCTTCCCGGGTTCAAGCAATTCTCCTGTCTCAGCCTCCCAAGTAGTTGGGATTACAGGTGCTTGCCACCACGCCTGGCTAATTTTTTTGCATTTTTAGTAGAGACCAGGTTTCGCCACGTTGGCCAGGCTGGTCTCAAACTCCTGGCCTCAGGTGATCCACCTGCCTTGGCCACCCAAAGTGCTGGGATTACAGGCAAGAGCCACCGCACCTGGCCCAAAATAGTGATCTTAAAGATCCAATTAAAGAAACTGAAAATTCCAACAAACAAGAAAAAGCAGGGTGACGAAGAAAACGGAGATAGAAGCATCAACACTTGTAATATTAGAAGTCTCTGAAGGAGAGGAAAATAAGATCTTTGAAGAAATAATGGCTGAGAAATTTCCCATTATTAAAGAACAATTGAAGAGCATAGAATGAAAGGGTTCACAGTCTTCCAAATATGATTTCTAAAGAAAAAACACACCTAGTCACATTTGTGTGACATTTAAGAACATCAAAGCCAATAAGAACAACAAAAAACCTTCTAAAAACTTCCATTTAAAAAGAACATATCTCTAAAGGAACAAGAAACAAATTACTATAATCTTCTTTCTCAAAGCATCAACATTAGATTCAAGAAGACAATGAATTAATATTTTCAAAGTATTGTAAGAAAAGAACTCTGAGCCTAGATTTTTAGATTCATCTAAGTTATTTAGTATCACAAAGAAATAAAAATATTCTCAACTATACAAGTTCTCAAAAGTTTTTACCACAAGAATACTATCTTTCAAAATGCCGTGGAAGGAAGTAATCCAGCGAGAAAAGAAATAAATGCAAGATGTTATTATATAATATGTTGAAATTGAGGTATGAAATATCGTAATTTTAATCTTGTATGCAAAGCCACAACCATAAAAACACCCCAAAAACATTTAAGACTATCCTAATGTAAAAATGTAGACACCAATATGATGATAGGTATGGTAGGAAGGAGGAAGCAGATGGAGGTGAGAATAAGTGAGTAGACAGAAGTTCTGATAAACCTATGCATGTTAAAAAGTTAGGGACAATTGGCCGGGCATGGTGGCTCACCCCTGTAATCCCAGCACTTTGGGAGGTTGAGGCAGGCAGATCACTTGAGGTCAGGAGTTCAAAACCAGTCTGGCCAACATGATGAAACCCTGTCTCTACTAAAAATACAAAAATTAGCTGGAAGTGGTGGTGCATGCCTGTAATTCTGCTACTCAGGAGGCTGAGGCACGAGAATCGCTTGAACCCTGTAGGCGGAGGTTGCAGTGAGCCAAGATCGTGCCACTGCACTCCAGCCTGAACGACAGAGCAAGACTCTATTTCAAAAAAAAAAAAAAAAAGTTAGGGACAGGCACAGTTACCAGCAGGATAAAGATAGAATGTGTAACTCTCAAACGACACTAAAGAACTTAAGAAGAAATCATGATTATCTCAATACTTGTAGAAATATTCTGATAAAGTTCAGCACCTATTTATGACATTAAAAAAACTCAGAAAACCTGATATTACCAAAGGATATGTACCAAAAACCTATAGAAAACATTATCTAGAATACCTTAAGACTGAGATTTCTCACTGTCACTACTATCTGACTGTAAAGGGCCTGCATGCCATGCTAAGGAAGGTGAACTTATGCAGGCATTAAAGAACATTAAGCAAGAGAATGACATAAGCTGATCTGAGGATGAGAAAGCTCTCTCCTGTGCACTGTGCAAGATGGATTAGAAGGGGAAAGACTAATGACATGGGACCATGCAGGGAATTATTCTAATCAGAGAGATGAGAAAAGATGAGATCTTGAGTGAAGTAATCAAGATGCTGACAAGGTCCCAAGGATTTGAGAGATCTTAGGAGGTGAAATTGAAAGGATGTGATAGTATTTCTGACATTTACATTAGAAAGTGGGTGAGGGAGACCAATCACGATTAACTGAGTTTTTGATTCACATAGTTTTAGTTTGGATGAACTGATGCCATATATAGATATTATAGAACATAGAAAAGCAGTCCCAGAAAAAAAGTCTTCTTTGAAATGCTGAAATTGAACTATTTATATAGCATGAAGTGGGAATGTCTAAGAATCCCTTGGAAACATAATTTAGTACTGAGAGAAGTTTGGTCTGAAATTATATGCTTGGAAGTAATCACTAATAGGCATATACAACAGGAAGAAAATGAGAAGGCCAAATATGGAAATCTACTGATATTAGCTCTTAGGGGGAAAAAATAAGTTAGAGAAAGAACACATAGGCAGATAGGAAAATGAATGGTGTGGCAGAATTCAAGGTAGTAGAGAGTTTTGTTTTGTTTTGTTTTGCTTTGTTTTTGAGACCAGGTCTTACTTTGTCACCCAGGCTGGAGTGCAGTGGTATAATCATGGCTCACTGCAGCCTCAAACTCCTGGGCTCGGGTTATTCTCCCACCTCAGCCTCCCAAGTAGCTGAGACTAACAGGTGCACACCGCTAAGTCTAGCTAAGTTTTTGTAGAGACAGGGCTTCACCATGTTTCCCAGACTAGTCTCCAGTTCCTGGGCTCAAACAATCCTCCCACCTTGGCCTCCCAAAGTGCTTGGATTACTGGCGTGAGCCACTGTGCCCAGCCAGTAGAAGGTTTTAAATGTTGCAAAGGGACCAACCAATAAAAGACTGAAATGTAGTCACTAGATCTGAATATTTAAAAACCCCTTTTAACTTAATGAGAACAGATTCACTTGAATAGTGGAGGAGAAACTACATTGCAGTAGACTTGAGAGGGAAATGGAAAATTAAGAAGTGGTGACAGTGAGGCCTAATTCTTCAGGCAACTCTGGTTGCATGGTTATAAAGCACAGTATCTTTTGCTGTGCAGAAGCTCTTCAGTTTAATTAGATCCCATTTGTCTATTTTGCTTTTGTTGCCATTGCTTTTGGTGTTTTAGTCATGAAGTCTTTGCCCATGCCTATGTCCTGAATGGTATTGCCTAGATTTTCTTCTAGGGCATTAAAAGAAACTACCATCAGAGTGAATAGGCAACCTACAGAATGGGAGAAAATTTTTGCAGTCTACCCATCTGACAAAGGGCTAATATATCCAGAATCTACAAAGAACTTAAATAAATTTACAAGGAAAAAACAACCCCATCAAAAAGTGGGCAAAGGGTATGAACAGACAACAAATGTCTTCTTCTCAAAAGAAGACATTTATGCAGTCAACAGATACATGAAAAATGCTTATCATCACTGGTCATCAGAGAAATGCAAATCAAAACCACAGTGAGATATCATCTCACGCCAGTTAGAATGGCAATCATTAAAAAGTCAGGAAACAACAGATGCTAGAGAGGATGTGGAGAAATAGGAACACTTTTACACTGTTGGTGGGAGTGTAAATTAGTTCAACCATTGTGGAAGACAGTGTGGCGATTCCTCAAGGATCTAGAACTAGAAATACCATTTGACCCAGCTATCCCATTACTGGGTATATACCCAAAGGATTATAAATCATGCTATTATAAAGACAAATGCACACATGTTTATTGCGGCACTATTCACAATAGCAAAGACTTGGAACCAGCCCAAATGTCCATCAATGATAGACTGGATTAAGAAAATGTGGCACATATACACCATGGAATACTATGCAGCCATAAAAAGGATGAGTTCATGTCCTTTGCAGGGACATGGATGAAGCTGGAAACCATCATTCTCAGAAAACTATTACAAGGACAGAAAACCAAACACTGCATGTTCTCACTCATAGGTGGGAACTGAACAATGAGAACACATGGACACAGGATGGGGAACATCACATACCAGGGCCTGTCGGGGGGTAGGGGGCTGGGGGAGTGATAGCATTGGGAGAAATGCCCAGTGTAATGATGAGTTGATGGGTGCAGCAAACCAACTTGGCACATGTATACCTATGTAATTGGCTGAGTACTCAATAGTCTTCCTTGCTTTGGCATTAGCCTACATCCAAGCATCCTCATATTCACTCTGCAACCAGACCACTTACCACTCCTCAAGCAATGTATGAGTAGTTTCTGTTCCACCTAGAGTGACTACTCAATTTCCCTCTTTAGGGTTGCCAGATGTAGCAAGTAAAAACACAGAATGTGCAGTTAAATTTGAAGTTCAGATAAACAATGAACGATTATTTTAGTACAAGTATCTCATGCAAAAATCTGTATTTCTGTGGCAATCCTATTCACTTCTCATCAACACAAGTCAATATCTCATCCATTCGTTAATGTCACACTCAAATGTCACCTTCAGCATAAAGTCTTTCCCAATTCCTTCAAAAATGTATTCCTTCCTTCATTCAATTAACAAATATTTACTATGCTAAGTACTAGGGTAAAAACTGTGAAGAAGGTATAGTCTCCATCTCCAAGGATCCTCCAGGCTAAAGAAGTAGAGAAGAATGAGCAGACAGTTACTATAAAGAAGGAAGTACAATGTACCGCATAAGCAAAAAGAAGGCATGTATTTTCCTCTACTTGTGAAAACTTCTTGAAAAAAGAGGCGGCTGGGTGCGGTGGCTCACGCCTATAATCCCAGCACTTTGGGAGGCTGAGGCGGGCAGATCACCTGAGGTCAGGAGTTCGAGATCAGCCTGGCCAACATGGCAACACCCTGTCTCTACTAAAAATACAACATTAGCTGGGCGTGGTGGCATGTGCCTGTAGTCCCAGCTACTTGGGAGACTGAGGCAGGCGTATTGCTTGAATCCAGGAGGCAGAGGCTGCCGTGAGCTGAGATTGTGCCACTGCACTCCAGCCTGGGTGAAAGAGTGAAACTCCATTTCAAAATTAAAAAAAAAGAAAAGAAAAAGAAAAAGGAGGCATGTTACACTCAAAATTTATAACACAAGAGGAACTCAATATTTGCTGAATAAATGAAATTCCTTCAAAAATTTCTCAAGATAAATACACTTTACTAAACGCAATTTCTTTTTTTGGTAATGACTTCTGGCTTGACTTAACAAAGAAACCATTTAGCTAACTATTTTTTAAAAAAAGGAAAAGTCTTCCGTGTGATGGAAATGCAATGATGGTGCAATCGACAATCACTTTGGCTAGATTGGATAGATTAAAATAGTACTAGAATTTTCTATACTCTTAAAAAAAAGAGAAAGAAAGAGAAAAAACTTACCACACGTTGAGCCGCTATCAATGCTGCTAATGTACTTCGCCCTGGCGCTCCGGGGGCACAGAAGGAAACCTGGACTTTGCTGCCCTTGATGGTCATACCGTCTGCTGCCTGCTGGACCTCTTCAGCATGCTCTGCAGTGCTATATTCAACCACTGCAAAGCCACCAACGTAATTACCTTCATCCTGTGCAAGCTGATACAATACATTCTATTAAACAGTAATTCCGATCTTTACTTAGAAACATTTATTTACAATACACAATTTTCAAATTCAAGAACAAGTGCATTGGAGCATGATACTGGTGGAAATAACATATTCTTTCTTTATGAAAATGTTTACTAGTTGCTTAGATGTAGTTCTTCTTGAAGACAGGAAGATAGGAGTCTGTCAAGTTTCTATTCAATTCTTTGATTTTCTAATTTATTTTAACAGTAAAAGCCCAAATGGTAATAGTCTCTACATATTAAGAAATATATAAACTGGTAATTTATAGGAAAATATGAGGACACAATAATTACAGCTTTCCTTAAAAGAAAATCACCAGGTACATGGACAGTGAAACATACTGAACAAATTATCTGACCACACATCAATGGAAAATAAAGTTAGTATTATCAAGAGAAGGTAGGAGGAATATTTCATTTTTATCTCACTATTTTAGGCAGATCCCAGGAATTTAGTCAAGTATACCAAGGCAAACCTTATTTAGGAAAACTGTCTCCCAGGTTTATTAAAAGCAACACACAACTTTTATTTCTGAATGTGCCCTAAATAAACTCCTGCCATGTAGAACTCAATTTATTTCCAGTCACCCACCTGTAAGAGTGTAAAGGAAGATACTAAAGTCCTGGATCTGAAAAGACTGGTACAAAGAGCAAAAAATAAGAACAAGATAAGACACTAAAACGTTTCTAGGTTTTGAACACGTCTGAATTATCTTAAATACATTCACGCTATAAAGCGATAAATGACACAAAATTCAGCTTAGTATGTCTTTGAGAAGACACATTTCCAATACTTCTACTTGGGTGTGGCATCTCATAAGCTGATATTACAACTAAATCACTTCTTAGTCCTTCTCAGTTTCTTTTCTCTTGTTTTTGAAGCTTAACTTTCTTCTACTTCGTTGTATATTTAGATTAAATTTCTATCTTTTCCTTCACATTATTTCTTCCTTTAAAAACTGTCAACAAATATCTTTTCCTCCACAAAGCTTTTTCCAATCACACAGGAAACGGAAAAACATCTACCTCTTCTAAACATTTCTCCAACAACCCTATTCCTCTTATAATCCAAACCAGGTCTTAAAATCAGGTTTGTAAAAGCCACTAATTAATCATTTTGGTCTCCTGACCACAAGGTAAGAGGCTGTGTCTTTAACACAGTCTATGCCAACCCACCACGCAAAAGAGCCTGAGATTAACAGACCCACTGATAAAGAGCCATCCCAAAGCTGCTTTATTAATCTTTTGAAAACTTTAAAAATGTTTTTTTACTATTCTATTTCATTATAATGATCTTCATGCCTGTATAAATTATAATATCTTAAGTCTTTCAAAAAACAAAATCATTTTAAGTCCACAGCATCAGTAGTTTCAGAGAAGGCTACTTCAGTTCAATATGAGAGCCATTCAACGACACAATGGTCTGACTTGTGATGTAGTTAATTTTCCACTCTTTTGAAGTATTTTAGCAGAAGCTAAATGGTCACTCAAAAATATGGTAGCAAATATTTTCTATGACATGTAAAACTACACTAGATAATCTCTAAGGGCTCTTCCAACCCGGGGGTTCACAATTCAAATACAATTTATGATAAATGGCTTTTCTCTTCACATCTGCTTCAAAGGCCTCAAATAAAGGCCATAGGATGACAACATAATATAATTCTTAGTATTCAAGAACATATCAATAAACCAATCCTAGAGCTTTGGGAGGCCAAGACAGGAGGATCACTTGAGCCCAGGTGTTTGAGACCAGCCTGGCAATATAGCAGGACTCAGTCCCTACCAAAAAAAAAAAAAAAATTAAAAAGTAGTTGGGCATAGTGATGTGGACTTGTAGTCCTAGCTACTTGGGAGGCTGAGACAAGAAGATAGCTTGAACCTAGGAGTGTGGGACTACTGTGGGCCATGATTCCAGCCTGGGCAATAGAGAAAGACGCTGTCTCAAAAAAAAATGTTAAAAATATATATTACTGCAAAATTTCACCCATGTGCAGAAGCTTAAAAAGTTAATCTCATAGAAGTATAGTGGATACTAAGGGCTGGGGCGATTTGTGTGGGGGCTTGGGGAGATATTGGTCAAAAGATGCAACATTTCAGTTAGATAAGAGAAATAGGTTCAAAAGATCTTTTGGACAACATGATGACTACAGTTAATAACAACATATTGTATTCTTGAAAAATGCTACGAGACTGGATGTTAAGTGTTCTTACCACAAAAATGGTAACTATGTGAGGTAATACATATGTTAAATAGCTTGATTTAGCCATTCTACAATGTATATATACTTCAAAACATGTTATACATGATAAATACAATTTTAACTGTCAACTTAAATAATATATATATTTTAATATATATTTAATAATAATAAATACAAATTTTAATATATATTTATTATTAAATAATAAATACATGTTTTAATATATATTTATTATTAAATAATACATGTTTTAATATATATTTATTATTAAATAATACATGTTTTAATATATATTTATTATTAAATACATGTTTTAATATATATTTATTAATAATAAATACATGTTTTAATATATATTATTAATAATAAATACATGTTTTAATATATATTTATTATTAAATAAATACATGTTTTAATATATATTTATCATTAAATAATAAATACATGTTTTAATATATATTTATCATTAAATAATGTTTTAATATATATTTAATATTAAATAATAAATATATGTTTTAATGTATATTTAATATTAAACAGTAAATATTTAATATTAAATAATAAATATATATAGATATATATTTAATATTAAATAATAAATATATATCAATATATATTTAATATTAAATAATAAATATATATCGATATATATTTAATATTAAATAATATATTTATTTATATACATATATAGATATGTACTCCAACTCCAAAATTTCTACTGCAATACTAGGAAATCAACAAATGTATGATTAAAGAAAAGATGCAAAGGAGGAGAGGAAACAACAGAGGTAAGAGGAAAAGGAGCGTGGATGGGAAGGGAGTGCAGTAAAAGGGCAAACGGAAAAGGAAGAAATGGAGAGAAACAAGAGAGAAATAATTGAGCAGTTGCTATCAAAACTCTGTAAGGAAAAGAGTTATATATAGTATATATATATTTATTAGAATGTATTTAATTTTACTATGATAAAGTGCTTGAAAAGTCTCGCCAGTGTTATCAGTTTTCAGGATCTTCTCTAGATGTCTCACCTACCGTGACCACATTAAGATAGAACTACACATTCCTTTTAAACTTCATAGTACTTTTCTATCCTCCATTATATCATTCTTCATATAGGATTTGCAATTATTTGCTTATTTGTCCGTCTCCTCTACAAAATTGTGAGGTATTGAGATAGAGTATCTTTCCATTCTCTGCCTTTCTGACACTTGGCATAGTGTCTGGCACACAGAAGATGGTAAATAAAAGTTGGATAGATAAATGGATCGATGGAAAAATGGTGGGACGAATGGATGGAATGAGGTGAATGAGTAAGCAATGGATTTGCTAAGGCATACTTAACTACATAACAACATACTTTGGCCCATAAACAGAGGAAATGATTTAAAATTTCTCATGAGATCAAAGTCTTCCCTACAGAATGATGCAGAATTAAATTTCCATTGTGTTAAATCACACAGGTATGATAAATTTGTGAGTGTATGTAGATTAGATACATATGTATATATTTTAAAATATTTCAATAATCTCTTAAAAATACATACCTGGCAAAACACAGGTTTATGGACACTGGAAAAAATTTGCAACAGCTCTTCTGAATCCCTGTAGTCACTGGGGAGTTTATCAATACAAAGGCACTTAGAATGAATGAGCTCTGAAGCCAATAGATTAACATCCATCCATTGTGCAAAGAGTGCTGATGCTCCCAACTGTTTACCCAATAGCTCCAGTCTAGCCTTTGCAGCAAAGTCCTTTTTCATGTATTCCACAAATCCATAGCCTTTGGAATGGCCAGTAACTTCACTATAGACCAGAAAACATCTCTCAATATTTCCATAAGCACGAACAAGTTCTTCAAACTCTTCTGATGTAAAAGAAATGGGCAGGTTGGTAATACACAACAAAGCATCTGTTGGCTGAAGCTGGACTATTAAGTCTTTTCCTCTAAAAGAATATTGATGAAACATCTGAATTGCATTCTGGGCTTGTTCCCCATTCAGTAAGGTAACAAAAGCTGGAAGATAACAAAATGAATTAAAGAGTTTTCTAGGCCAGTGTTTTCAAATTGTTTGAAAACACAGTAAGAAATACATCTTACTTCTGTGACTTGGTACACATAAACATACACTCTTTTTCTGAAACAAAATTATGAGTTAATACCCCTACTATATGCAATGCATTGTGACATTTTTTATTCCATTTCAGTGTGTTTTTTAATGCTGACACCTCCATTAAACTAATTTCATCAACAGTAACCCAAAATAGAAAGTACAGGGATTATATTAGGAGTTTCACTGTAAAATCCTACGATATTCTGGGGGGTTTTTGGTAATCTTTTCCAATCACATACATATTTGATTTCCTCCCACCCAAAAACCTGTGATATAAAATTTTATGAAGCCCTTATATAAAACCTAACTGAAATAAAAATGAAGTTACAAAATCTTTCTTTCTTCCTAGAAAGAGTTCTAAAAGATCCTATTTGACAGCAAGGACCTGAAAAAATGAAGGTACAGCAAAAACATCAAAATACATAAAGGAGGCCATTTCTTTCTCCAATTCATGTATATACTTCCTTAATATCAGATTAGATTGACATAACACACAGACACTTTTAATTTGGTACACTTTTGATGAATAATATCAAATGAAAAGGTTACAGGATTCTGATCTTAAGACAAGATCTTGAATATTCATAAAACAATAAAAATAGTCTGTCCTGTCTATCTAATGAAGTTGTTCCAGCATCAAGCAACAAATGCATATGACAGTTTATATAACTGGAAACATATTACAAATATAACATTCTAAATCAATGAAATATTATGTACATTCATAGCTGGTAAAATTACATTTTAACCATATCAATTTGCTTACCTTTTGTAATAAAAGAATATAAAAGGTTTTGAGCAATTTTATAGGAAAAGTTTAAAGCCCCCATTAAAAAAATACATAGCAATCCACAAATTACAAATAAATTGCTCTCTACAAGTTCCTCTCCCTCTCCCTCTGAAATATATAGTGAAGTTACTCCATATGAACATTTAATTTACCCAAATTCAATTAGAACTGCATGACAATATGTTGTATACAGCAAATATGGATATAGCAAGAGACAGAGAAGTAATTTAAGTAGCATGGGCAATTCTGCCTGTCATTTCACTCAACTTCCCCACCCTCAATTGGTCTTAGTGCCATGCGGCTCTCAAGAGTAAGAGCATCTCACCACACTAAGTGTGATGCTAACATTTAAAGAAACACATTTTTCATTTAACACATGTCCCACAAGCAAGAAAACTATTGCCAAAGGAACAGCTAACTGTTCCAACATCTCTTCCAAAAAATGAGAAAAAATGGCTTTACTGCCCTTATTAAGAGGCTCTTAGTTTCTAACAACCTTTTTTAAAAGGCTTGATTTTGATTCTATGTCTTTTTTCCTTATGCTGACATAAAATACCATTTAATTCTGTTTCCCTAAAACAAACAAGCCAACAACAGTTTGTAAATACTGGTTATATTCTCACATCAGCCCATAAAATCTCAGGTCACATTTAACTTGAATTCTCAGGGCATTTGAACCTGTTAATCATTCCCTTTCTTAAGTTTCTTTCTCTCTTTTTTTTTTTTTTTTGAGACAAGAGTCTGACTCTGTTGCCCAGGCTGGAGTGCAGTGGTGCCGATCTCAGCTCACCACAACCTCTGCCTCCCAGGTTCAAGCGATTCTCTTGCTTCAGCCTCTCAAGTAGCTGGGACTACAGGGCCTGCCACCACGCCTGGCTAATTTTTGTATTTTTAGTAGAGACGGGGTTGCGCCATGTTGGTCAAGCTGGTCTCGAACTCCTGACCTCAAGTGATCCACCAACCTCAACGTCCCAAAGTGCTGGGATTATAGGCCTGAGCCACCGCACTAGGCCTTTCTTAACTTTCTTGATGTACTCTTTCTTGATTTGCTTCGTAACTGTCCAAGCTCTTTCTTCTATTTCCTTTGCTACCTCTTTCTCCTCCACTCACACCTGCAAGGTAGTACTCCTTGGGGTGCCTTCCTGGCAGAGTCACACACAGTAACACCTGTGTGGCCACATGTGTTACTCAATGTGTGGCTGCTGAATATCTTTTTTCTCACTCTACACCCTCTTCCTCTGGGGGCAATCACACCCATTCCCATGTATTCTGTATCATGTGCCAGATTCCAAGTTTGGCACTGGAAATGTTTTGGTGAACAGAACAGGTAAGATCCCTTTCAACACAGAGCTCACAATCTAATAGGGGAAGCTAGACATTTAACAAAGAGTTACAAATGTGGTGTCACCAAAGGGGAAGTATGAGGGGCTATGAAAGCAATGAGCAAAATAATCTCATCTGAAGACTTGCAAAAGGCCTCCCCTACCATTATACTCCCAAATCTATCTTTCTAACCTTTAGTGCCACATATATCTTCATATCGACTCCCAAACATAACTCACCATTTTCATCCTATCTCTGCCAAAAAACAAAAACAAAACCAAAACGATCAGGAAAAGAGGAAGTCAAATTGTCTCTGTTTGCAGATGACATGATTGTATATTTAGAAAACCCCATCATCTCAGCCCACAATCTCCTTAAGCTGATAAGCAACTTCAGCAAAGTCTCAGGCTACAAAATCAATGTGGGAAAATCACAAGCATTCCTATACACCAATAACAGACAGAGAGCCAAATCATGAGGAAACTCCCATTCACAATTCCTACAAAGAGAATAAAATACCTAGGAATACAACTTACAAGGGATGTGAAGGACCTCTTCAAGGAGAACTACAAACCACTGCTCAATGAAATAAGAGAGGACACAAACAAATGGAAAAACATTCCATGCTCATGGATAGGAAGAATCAATATCGTAAAAATGGCCATACTGCCCAATGTAATTTATAGATTTAATGCCATCCCCATCAAACTACCATTGACTTTCTTCACAGAATTGGAAAAAACTACTTTAAATTTCATATGGAACCAAAAAAAGAGCCCACACAGCCAAGACAATCCTAAGCAAAAAGAACAAAGCTGGAGGCATCATGCTACCTGACTTCAAACTACACTACAAGGGCACAGTAGCCAAAACAGCATGGTACTGGTACCAAAACAGATATACAGACCAATGGAATAGAACAGAGGCCTCAGAAATAACACCACACATCTATAACCATCTGATCTTTCACAAACCTGCCAAAACAAGTGATGGGGAAAGGATTCCCTATTTAAAAAAGGGATCGGGAAAACTGGCTAGCCATAAGCAGAAAGCTGAAACTGAATCCCTTTCTTACACCTTATACAAAAATTAACTCAAGGTGGATTAAAGACTTAAACGTAAGACCTAAAACCATAAAAACCCTAGAAGAAAACCTAGGCAATATCATTCAGGACATTGGCATGGGCAAAGACTTCATGACTAAAACACCAAAAGCAATGGCAACAAAAGCCAAAATTGACAAATGAGATCTAATTAAAGAGCTTCTGCACAGCAAAAGAAATTATCAGCAGAGTGAATAGGCAACCTACAGAATGGGAGAAAATTTTTGCCATCTATCCATCTGACAAAGGGCTAATATATCCAGAATCTACAAAAAACTTAAACAAATTTACAAGAAAAAAATAACCCCATCAAAAAGTGGGCAAAGGGTATGAACAGACACTTCTCAAAAGAAGACATTTATGCAGCCAACAGACACACGAAAAAATGCTCATCATCACTGGTCATCAGAGAAATGCAAATCAAAACCACAATGACATACCATCTCACACCAGTTAGAATGGTGATCATTAAAAAGTCAGGAAACAACAGATGCTGGAGAGGATGTTGAGAAATAAGAATGCTTTTACACTGTTGGTGGGAGTGTAAATTAGTTCAACCATTGTGGAAGACAGTGTGGCGATTCCTCAAGGATCTAGAACTAGAAATATCATTTGACCTAGCAATCCCATTACTGGGTATATATCCAAAGGATTATAAATCATTCTACTATAAAGACACATGCACGTATGTTTATTGCAGCACTATTTACAATAGCAAAGACTTGGATCCAACCCAAATGTCCATCAATGATAGACTGGATTAAGAAAATGTGGCACATATACACCATGGAATACTATGCAGCCATAAAAAAGGATGAGTTCATGTCCTTTGCAGGGACATGGATGAAGCTGGAAACCATCATTCTCAGCAAACTAACACAAGAATAGAAAACCAAACGCCACATGTTCTCACTGGTAAGTGGGAGCTGAACAATGAGAACAAATGGACACAGGCAGGGGAACATCACACACTGGGGCCTGTCTGGGGGTGTAGCAGGGGAGGGATAGCATTAGGAGAAATACCTAATGTAGATGACGGGTTGATGGGTGCAGCAAACCACCATGGCACATGTATATCTATGTAACAAACCTGAACGTTCTGCACATTTACCCCAGAATTTTAAGTATATTTAAAAAAAAAAATCCTAATACTTCTCATCTTCCTTTATTCCCTATTTTAGCTGGTCACACAACACTCACAAATTGGAAACCTGGGAATTAACCTAGACTCTGTCTCCCTCATTTCCCATATAAAAGGAATCCTCAAATTCCACCCATCTAATAGTTCTTGAATCCATCCCCCTTTCTTCACTCCTCTAGCTTTTTCTTTTTTTAATCCTTTCTCCACAGTGACAATAAAGTGATCTCTAAAAAACAGAAGTTTAATTGTGCCTGTTTACTGCCTTAAATGCAAAGGTTTGCTATTACTCACAAAAAAAGCCAAGTGCCAGATTGGTAATCATGCTCTACAATGCCTGTTATATCTAACTCCAGCCTCATTAACTGCCATACTTCCTCCCTTCCCCAACAGCTCTTTATTCTCCAAGAACACTGAAATATTTGTAGCTCCCTGTAGAGATCCAGTTATTTCAGGTATCCATACATTACACATTTAATTCCCCTGCCTATAAGATCACTCCCCATACCTTAGGATACCTAGAACCTTTTAGCTGATTTTCAAATTCAGTCCATGCATTACTCCATCACGATCTCCAGGAAGCTTCCCTGATCCTCTCTTATAGTTAGAGTTAACCATTCTTTATTTTTTTATACCTCTCTATCTTGAACATTGCTTGGATTATTGCATAGATCACATCACATCGTAATCTATTTGCTTAGATGCCTGCTACCCTACTAAACTGTGAGCTCCCTAATTCCACCAACTATCATGGTGCATGACATATGGTAGAAGCTTTGTGTTAGATGAATGAATAAATAAATGCATATATAAATCAACTAATAATTTAAAAACTGAAAATCTTTTTTTCCTTTTCTTAGGTATCTGCATTTGCTCAACTTAGGTTTTATGGAAGAATTTAAATAACATAATGAAACAAATTTAAAAGTTCGGGCAGTAAGGAAAGGAGGTCACATTTTTTGTTCTATAGCTTCTTCCATGTTTTTCCAAGACCACAAATTCTCTAAAATAATAAAAAATTAAAAAATTCACATACTAGTTCTCATGCAAATGGTAGATGTCACTGTACAGAGAAAAGGCTGTAAGGGAATTTGGGATTAATTATATTACTATTTTCCTTGTGAAATTTAAATATCCCACAATTGGTCCCAATTCTTTTAAAAGTCATCGCATGGTCTACTATTTAGTTTATTATTGGGTCTAATTTGAAGGCAAGCATGTGCCAAAACTTTTTCCCCTAATGTATCCTATTTTACTATAATAATTTCTTCATCTCTACCATAGAAAGCTCTGGTTGCAAGGTTATAGTTTAGAATTGTAACCATCTTTTATCAATTGAGTTATTAATTATATCTGTTTCCACAAACACCACTATAGGTTCCAAAATCCAAGGCAAAATCATTTAATACAATTAATGATTTCTGTGTTGTGTGATTTTAACAGGTGATTTAAGGTTTACAGTATACATCTTTAACTTATCATAGTCAATTGTCAAACGGTATCACACCACTTCATGTACTGTATAAGAGAATTCAAACAGTGCAATCCCATTTCTCCTCTCCCAGCCTTTGTATTATTGCTGTTACACATTTTATTTCTACATGTGTTACAAATCTCACAATGTAATGTCATTATTTTTGCTTTTAACAGTCAATTATACTTTTAAAAGATTTTAATATTAAGAAAAAAGTCTTTACCCACATAATGACCATATCACGTATTCATCATTTTGTTGGGTAGGTCCAGATTTCCATCTATAATTTTCTTCCTGCTTGTAGGACTTCCTTAAGTATTTCTTATAGTGCAAGTCTAATGGTGATGATTCTTTTAACTTTTGTATGACTGAAAAACATCTCTATTTCATCACTGTTTTTGAAAGATATTTTCAATAGGTAAAGAATTCTATGTGGACCTGTTGCGTTTTTGTTTCTTTTGGTAAAGAATGAAAAGATGTTACCCTACAGTCTTTTCAATTGTGTTGTTTCCAAGATCTACGGTTATCTTAATCTTTGTCCCGCTAAATGTATTAATGATGTATACTTTTTTTCTGGCTGCTTTTAAGACACTCTATCACTAACTGTAAGCAATTTGATTACAACATACCCTGTAGTTTTCCTCATGCTTTTGTACTTGAAGTTGGTTGAGCTCTGTGGATTTCTGGGATTAGAATTTTCATCAAAATTTTAAAACTTTTCAGCTACTAATTCTTTAATTTTTTTTTTAACTATTCCTACCCCCAGGGACTCTAATTGCTCTGGAAGCTGTCCCACAGTTCACTGATACTCTGTTCATGTTTTACAGTCTTTTTTCTCTCTGTGTTTCATTTTGGATCATTTACATCATTGTTTTCAAGTTCACTAATTTTTTCTTCCACAATGTCTATTCTGCCATTAATCCTATCCAGTGTATTTCATGTCAGATGTTGTAATTTTCATCTCCAGATGTTTGATTTGGATAATATTTTATATCTTCCAAGTATCTATTTACCATGTTCAATCTTTACTATAACTTACTATACATATGGAACACTATTATAAAAACTGGTTTAATGTCCATTTTTATTAATTCATCTGTGTTGATTCTAGGCCAATTTTGATTGATTTTTGTCGTCGTTATACGTTAGGTTTTCCTGCTTCTTCATCATGTCTGCTACTTTTTTATTGGATGTCTGACATCATAAATTTCACTTGTTGGGTGTCAGATGTTTTGGATGCATACAAATATTCTTGAGTTTTGTTCCAGGATGTGGTTAAGTTATGAGGAAGCACTCTGATCCGTTCTGGTCTTGTTTTTAAGTTTTGTTAAAAACAAGAGCATCATTGGTCTCGAGTTACTTTTTCCCATTCCTGAGCAAAAACTTTCTAATTATTACTTCTGATGCCCCATGAATTATGAGGTTTATCATGCTGACTAGTGGGAATAGCACTATTCCTGGCTCTGTGTGAGCTGTGAAGGCTGTTACCTCTAATCCCCTTATCAATATCTGTAACACTGAAATTGTGCACACCTATGACTCAGAGCTTCAGTTATGGAGAAACAGTTGAAATGTATATTAGTAGTCAACTAAAAGGCTATTCATTGCATCACTGTTTGAAATACTGGGAAAGGTAAAGCTTCCTGAATGCCAGTCAGTAACAAATACATTAATCGTAATAAATTCACATGATAATTATATGTAGTAGCTTAAATCAATGAACCTGAGTTATATATATCAATGTGGAAAGATCTGAAAAACAATGTTGAGTTAACCCAAAAAAAGCAAGTTGCTAAATGAAATATACATTAGAATACCATTTATGAAAAGCTTAAAACAGAGACTACCATTAATTATATATAGGTACATATGGTAAAATTACAGGTTAGTCAAGATACTGTGGTAACAAACTTCCGCACAATCTCAATGGCATAACAAAACAAAAGGCTTTCTTCTGATTCATGCTGCATATCCCATGCTGAAGGTAAGGAAGGAAGGACGTTTTGCTCATTATAGTCACTCTGAGACCTAGGTTGAAAGAGGTTCTGTTACCTTCCCCAATTACTTTAGCACAGGGAAGTGTGAGCAGGAAATCACATGCTGGCTCTGAAATCTTTCACCTGGAAGGGATACATGTCATTTTCACTCTCACTTCATTCATCAACAAGCAAATCACAAGTCCACTCTCAACTTCAAAGAGGCACGGGTAAGTACTACCTTATCTTGTGCTCAGAAGAAAAAGAACAAGAATTTGTGAACAGCTTTAATGGCTATCAAAATGTAATTGCATAAATTGGAAAATATGCACCAAATTCATCAGTGCCTGCCCCTAGACAAGGAGGCTGGGAGGGAATGGAATCAGAGTAGTAGAAAATGAATTTCACCTTTATTTGTAATGTTCCTTTTTACCATTTTTTTTGAATCTGAATAAATTCAACAGATCTACATGAGGGCTCTAGCTATGTACATACTTTGTAAAGACAAAATATTACCATTTGATAATTTGGGAGTGGATGTGTACATAGTGATTACATTATCCTCCATAATTTATTTTTAGTCTCAAAAGGATGCTTTTAAACAGCTGCATATTACATGCACAAAAAGGAAATAATCTAGTTTTTTAATCTCACAGATACAAAACTAATACCCAGGAAACCTAAGTGAGTTTCTCAATTTCCCCAGCTAAAGGTCAAGTCATACAGTCTATTCACTAAGTCCAGTAACATACAATTAAAATCGAGGAACTCTGAGCCTATGAAGAACATTCACTGTAACAGAACATTCATTATAAAAATTCATAAGTCTCTAGTAACACTATATTCATTTATGCAATTAATATTTAGGATACCAATATTACCTTCAGAAAATAGTGTGGGTTACATTTGCATGATTTAAGGCTCAAAAATTCCATGATTAGCTTAAGCATGAAAAGACACTAAGCTTTTTTGTTCTATAACGAATACAGGGAGAATCCAAATGAAATTAGACACTTAGAATAGAAATCTTACCTGTTCGTTTATTTCTGTCCACATAACAATATTTTAAGTCATAGTCTTTTAACAAATCATGAACTTCCTGAAAGAGAAAAAAACACAAATTCAATAAACATACAAATGCAGTTACTAGATAATCTAGCTCTATTAGCCTACCACCACCACCACCATTACCACCACCATGTCCCATGTAAAAAAAAAAAAATTATTTCATGGATCCCCATTACTTACTTAAATTAAAGGTCTTCCAGGTTCCCCAGACATCCTACACAAAGCTCACATTCCTGCTCAAATGGAAGATTCACTATCTCACAAGTATACCATGCACTGTTCTCTTTCTGCTCACACTTATTCCTTGACTTATGTAGCAGGAGGCAAACATATCACTAAATTTCCCAAACTTTGCCTGAAATCACATGCATTTTTATGAAATCTCAGCTCAACTGTTCTTTCATGAAGTTGCTTCTCATAATTTTCCACAGAATGTGACCTCTCCCTCCTTTATGCTAACAATGATCATAACTTTATTTATGCCTCTCTTGTGGAAATAAGCATTATACTTATTTCTATTTCTGCATGCTATATATAGAGCTTTTAACAAGTAATACACCTGTAGATGCTTAGAGCACAAATGTAGGAAAAATAAATTGTAAAAAAATAAAAATAAAATAGATTGTAAACCTGAACTTAGAGATCCCTGGATATGAAAAAACTAACTACTAAGGCATAGCATGTAGTTCCATTTATTTCCCCTTGGCTCCCCAAGATGTTTAAACTGGTTTATGGTTCATTCTGCTTCTATTACTAACATAGCCTAAACTTTTTTTTTCTGATAGCACAACCTCTATCCACTTGGGTACCCAAAAGAGTAGATTTCCTCTATTTCCCTAATCCTTTCTGTTAGACTGATAGTACTTAGGAATAGAAAACTGCATTTTACTTATTTATATATTACCTGCATTGCTTTGCATATGGTAGGCACTCAAACATACATTAGAGTGAATATAATTGTTTCACTGTTTAATCAATATGTGGCCCTGAAAAATTTTACTCATAATACATAACAGATGCAGTTACAATATATTCAAAGGAACTAGACTCTCACACAGGTAGACATTCTGACTCCAGATTGGGGAGTTACAGCCAACCTGTTCTATATTGCAAATGAATATGCTAAATATACACAGGTGCTATTATGTTAAGTATGTAACCTAAAATGCTTAATTCAATAATAATCTTATTATTGCTATTATTATAGTTATCACAAGGTATCAGGCACTGAATTCACTTTTATTAAAAATCAGGAAAAACAGAGTAAAGTTGCCAAGGACATATAGCTAGTCACTTGCTGAGAGGAGATTCACTCTATCTGTCTGGCTCCAAGGATGACACTCGACCTCTATGCCATATTGACTTATTCGTTCCAGCATTAACTTTAAAAACAGTACACTATCATTAACAGTTATAAAAACAATACCACGAGTGCCCTAATAAGTAATCATATAAGTAATATAGAAATGGATAATAAATAAGAAGACAGAAGTTGAAAAATATTCTCCCTTTTAATCCAACCCAAGAGGGAAAAAAGAATGATATAATAGGCAAAGTATAAAAACAAAGCTGAGTGAAAAAAGATAATCGTCTATGACATGAAAGATAAAGTTGATAATTTAGTATTCTTTACTGCCAACCAGTATTAGAAATTTTTTAAAATACATACACTTACCAATTTTGTAAAATAGCATTTGGTGAATCATATGGTACTATGCTCAATTATAAAGATTAGTTTACATATTACTACAGTAATTTTTATCTTGTAAGCTTCAACATTTTCTTGAACTTACAAAAACATCTACTGTACTCTTCATTAAGAAAACATCACTGTCTCAACAGCATAACATACGCATCTTGTCAATCAACGAATTTAATACTTTATATAGAAGGTGACACGGTTTTTTTTGAAGGGATCCAGTGTGTGCTTTTAGTTGCACAGAATCTAATCTCTCATTTCACTGGTTAACAGCCGTCAAATGCTAGATAAAGAAAACATGATACTGCTCTTCACATTATCAAGTATCTGTAAACAAATGACATGTTACATTACTCATTCAGCTAAGAGAATTACCTAAGAGAGCTTAAGTATTCAAAGGTGCATTTTGCAACTTAGAAATGTTATGTTGAAAACACCCATATTTCTACTCATAGCTCTTCTATGTATCAGATGTGGGATACAGAGTTTGCCAACTGCGAAACCTTACAAAGCTTCCTACAAAGAAAAACCCAATTATTTTTCTCCATGCCCTGGTTGCTCTGACCCAGGCAAAAGTGGGTCATCCCTCAATTTGAGCCTTGGTAAGTTGGCCAAATTAAAAACTTAAAACCTGAAAGAGAGTCCCAATAACCATTTGCCAAAATAATTCTATGCTCCATCACACAGAACTAAAAGGACTAAAATTAGAGCCTCCCTATACTAACTTAGCTTTATAACATTTCCACTAACTTACTGATTTTAAGGACTAAAGTAGCACCTTTGATGAAAACACTTTGTCATCTGACTGCCAATGTCAAGTTAAAGTTAATAAAAATTGGTATTAGATAGCTTTAGTAACCTATTTCCACACCAGATTCAGTATCACCTGCTGAAGTTAAGTGACAAGTTTTGCACATATGAAATGCTTTCTGGAGAGACAATCAATAGCTTCCATGGCAAAGCAGTCAGTCAATGATGTCATTACCCCACCCTCAACAAAAAAGTTAACCATTGTTCCAGCTGATCTAGACTTCCTCGATGAAGCATGGCCTTAGTTATAAACCTGAATTACATTGTCTTCTAAGCTCTTCACAGACTTAGTTTCAGTTTTAAAAAAAAAATGTTTTAAGAAATGTTTTCATAGATTAAAACACACTACTTTTAAATTTCAGTGCTTTGGACTGGAAATGGAAGCACATATTTTTGTTCATTTTCTTTAAAAATTTTATGTAACTTGATAAAATGAAAAGATGAAACACCAAACACCAAACATATGAGTGGTAATTAACAAAATAAATACCCAGAAACTCACTAAGAAACTTGACTAGAACACTGACAACATTTGCATCCACCTCTGCATTCCTTCACTATCCCATTCCTCCACCTTCCTCCTCACACGTAGGTCTGTATCTGTATGTAGGCATGTGGCCCCAAACATTATATTGTTTTGTATTACTCATTTGTGAGTTTTATAAAATTGGCATTATGCTATTTTTAAACTTCTATGCCTTGATTCTTAGACTCAATATTATGTTTCTAAAATTCACTCATTCCACGTGGCTGTCATTCATTTATTCACTGCTGTTTGCTATGCCATTCTGTGACTATAGTATAATTTATGTATCCATTTTACTATGACTGATTATTTGGTTTGTTTCCAGGTTGTTGTTCACTGTTTGTATTTTTAAAAAACTACCGTAACATTCCTATAAATTTCATTTATCCCCTTGCATTCATGTGCAAGAGCTCCTCAAGGAGAGAAATTCCTCTGGTGTACGTATGCATATGATCAACTTTATAAGGAAGTGCCAACTTGTTTGCCAGAATGATGTACCAGTGTACAGTCCCATCAACAGTAGATAAAAGTCCTGCTGATCCACTCCTTTCAATGCTTGGTGTTATCAGACTTAAGTTGTGTCAATTTAATGGATATAAAATTGTGTCTCATTGTGGCCTTAATTTCCATTACATGATTAATAAACAATGTAGGGCATTGTGATTATTAGTTTTATGTGTCAATTTAGCTACAGTATCCAGTTATTTAATCAAACACTAATATAGGTGTTGCTATGATGGTATTTTGTACATGTGGTTAATATCTATAATCAGTTGACTTGAGTAATGGAGATTACCTTATATAATGTTGGGGAGAGGAGGACTTCATCCAATCAGTTGAAGGCCTTATGAGCAACAAGTGAAGTTTCCTGTAGAAGTTCTGCCTCAAGACTACAGCATTAACAGCTGCCTGAGTTTCCAGCCTGCTGGCATGCCCTACACATTTTGGACTTGCCAGCCCCCACAGTCTTGTGAACCAAATCCTTAAAATAATATATTCTGGATTCTCACCTTTTGTTGTTAACTGTATTATGAATGTATTCTCCCACAGTGTGATGAGTCATTGTATTTGTGGGATTTTGGGTGAAGAGATGTTTTTCATTTTAATAATATCAAATTTATCAATCTTTTTCCTTAAAATGTAGGCTTTTTGTGGCTTAAGAAGTCCTTTCCTAAACAAGGTCATAAAGGGATCTTATTTTGTCTTTCAATCATTCTAAATTTTTTCCATTTACATTTCAGTTTTTAGTGAGTTTGGAGTTCATTTTTGTGTGCTGTTAAGTTTTTTTTTTTTTCCCTTTTCCCATATAGGAAAATAGGTTTTGTTTTTCCCCCCATACGGGTAATCAACTATTAGGACACCATAATTGTATTGTCCATCTTTTCCTCAATGATCTGCAGGGCCGTCTCTCTCATATATCAAGTTCCGAGATATACATGGATATTTTTGTCTCTTGCTTCTGGTTCTATCGGACATTTTGCCTATTCTGTGCTAATATTATGCTGTCCTAAATAAAGCTTTATAAATATTGATATCTGACAAAACAAACCCTCTTTTTTATTGCTGTACAATATTCATTTTGGAATATACAACAATGTAACTCATCTCCTGTTGATGGGAATTTGAACTGTTTCTAGTTTGGGGCTATCAAGAATGAAGCTGGGAGTATAATTACTAAGTAGAATATACTAAGGAGTAGAATTGCTAAATTATATGGTAGGGGGGTGTGTGTGTATTTTTGTTTTTTTGAGATGGAGTTTCACTTCTTGTCGTCCAGGCTGGAGTGCAATGGTGTGATCTCAGCTCACCACAACCTCCACCTCCTGGGTTCAAGTGATTCTCCAGCCTCAGCCTCTGGAGTAGCTGGGATTACAGGTGCCCATCACCATGCCCAGCTAATTTTTGTTTTTTTTAGTAGAGACAGGGTTTCTCCATGTTGGGCAGGCTGGTCCTGAACTCCTGACCTCAGGTGATTCACCCGTCTCTGCCGCCCAAAGTGCTGGGATTACAGGCGTGAGCCACCATGTCCGGCTGGTATATGTTTATCCTTAAGAGACACTGCCAGTTTTCCAAAAATCTGTAACCAATTTGCACACTTATTGGCAGAATATGAGTGCCAATTGCTCTATTTTCTAGCCAACACCTGGTCTTGCCTGTCTTTTAATTTTGGCCATTCTGGTGGGAATGGTGTATCCAACTATGGCCTTAATTTGTATTTCTTTGACTTATAATGATATTGCTGACCTTTTAATATGCCATTTGGATATTTCTTTTTTGCAAAATGCCTGTTGTAATCTTTCATCTATTTTTAACTGGGTTATCTTTTTTATTAACTTGTAGAATTTTTTTTTTTTTTTTTTTGAGATGGAGTCTCGCTCTGTCGCCCAGGCTGGAGTGCAGTGGCATGATCTCGGCTCACTGCAAGCTCCATCTCCCTGGTTCACGCCATTCTCCTGCCTCAGCCTCCCGAGTAGCTGGGACTACAGGCGCCAGCCACCTCGCCCATATATTTAGTAGAGACGGGGTTTCACCGTGTTAGCCCGGATGGTCTCGATCACCTGACCTCATGTTCCGCCTGCCTCGGCCTCCCAAAGTGCGGGGATTACAGGCGTGACCCACTGCGCCCGGTCAACTTGCAGAATTTATAAGTTCTGGATATCAGTCTCCTTTGTCAAATATTGGTATTGCAAATATCCTCATCTAGCCTGTGGTTTGCCTACTGACTTACTAGTAATGTGTTTTTGATAAGAAGACATTAATTTTGCCAAAGTCCCATCTATCATATAATATCTTCTTTTCTGGTTAATGCCTTTTGTGACCTCTTTAAGAAATCTTTATCTACCCAAGGTCATGAAGACACTGATCTATCTTTTCTTCTGGAATGTTTATTGTCTTAACATTTACATTTAGACTATAAGCCATCTTAATAGAATATTTCTAAGTGGTATTAGGTAGGGGTCAAGGTTCAATTTTTTTTATTTGAATATCAAACTGCCCCAGCATCATCTGTTGAAAAGACTATTCTTTCTACTACTGAGTTGCTATATTCTGTGGGTTAATTTCTGGACTCTATTCTGTTCCACTAGTGTACTCGTCTAGTCACTGTACCAATATCACACTAAATAAATTATTTGAGCTTTATAGTAAGCTTTGAAATCTGGTAGTATAAGTCTTCCAACTTTTTTTTTTCAAAAGTATCTTGGCTATTCTAGGTCACTTGCATTTCTGTACAAATTTTAGAATCAGTTTCCATTAAAAAAAAAAACCTACTAGGATTTTGAGTGGATTCCATCGACACTATAGATCAGTTTGGGAACAACTGACATCTAAATGATACTGAGTCTTCCAATCCACAAATGTGGAATGTTCTTCCATTTATTTAGGTCTTCTTAAATTCTTCTCTGAAATATTTATAGTCTTCAGTATAGAGATTTTGCATATTTTTATCAGTTTTTTTAATTGCATTTGACATTTTTGATGTTATTCGAAGCCCATTTTTAAAATTTGACTTTTAATTTTCTAGTAATTGCTAGTATACAGAAATATCATTTATACTTGTACATTGACCTTACCTGTATCAATCTTAGTAAATTCATTTAATTATTATTATTATCAACCTCCTAGGTTCAAGTGATCTTCCCACCTCAGCCTCCTGAGTAGCTGGGACTACAGGCATGTGCCATCACTAGGCCCAGCTAATTTTTTTTTTTTTTTTGTAGAGACAGGGTTTTGGTTATGTTGCCCAGGCTGGTCTCAAACTCCTGGGCTCAAGCAATACACCTGCCTCGGCCTCCCCAAGTCCGGGGATTACAGGCATAAACCACCGTGCCTGGCCCATTTATTCCTAATAGCTTATTTATAGACTCTTTTTTATTTTGTATATACACAATCACGTTATCTGCAAATAGACAGTTTTATATCTTTTTTTATATCTTTAAACTCTATTTATCTAGGTGTATTGTGCTAGCTAGGATTTCCAATACAGTCTTGAATAGCAGTGATCCCTGTATTGTTCCTAATCTCAGAAAGAAAGCTGTCAATATTTCACCACTGAATATGATTGCTTTTGGCTTTTCTAGATAATTTTTATGTCTGAAGAAATTCTTTTCTATTCCTGCCTGCTGTATTACGATGTATGAGTGTTAAATTTTATAAAGTGCTTTTTCTGCACCCATTGAGATGAGTTAAATCTCATCTTTATGACAGTTAATCTCCAAATTCTTACTTCCACTTTAAACTTCTCTCCCAAGCTCCAAGCCTATATATTCCCTTCCCCCTCTTTTGAAACTGCATTTGGATGTCCCACACCAGATAATGCATTTTGGGGGTGCCCAACACAGTCCTATCATATATGATGTTGGCTGAGTGGATGTGGTATCAATTTTAACTTGGCTAAATTTTTAACTGCTTTCAATGCAGGGTTTTGGCTGGAAAGTTCGTTTCAATACCAACGTTTTGCCAGGAGCACATTTTGACTTGGCCTAAAATAAATTAATAAACTTTCAGCTTTTTATTGGCAGTATAAAAACAATCATTCACTGATTATTTACTTTATCCCAGGCACTTTACAGACATTTATCTCATTCAATCCTAACAACCTTAAGAATTTGATTTTAAAGCTGGATTTTATCATCCAGATTTTAAAGATGAGAACATTGAGGCCTAGAAAAACTAAGCGACTTGTACAGACAGTTTGTGACACAGCTGTGATTCAAACCGAGTTGACAGACTCTACAGCAAACACAACTGTACAGTGGTGTACCTTAAGAATTGCCATTACAAAAATAAAATCTATAAAATATTCATTCCCATCACATTCCTAAAGCTCACTGCATCACTGGCCTCCTAATCTTAGAATGGGAATTGGGGCAAGAACAACATTTGGGATTTCTACCATGCAAATTCCTTGGAGGTAAAAGCAAAAACAATATAATTTTACTTTCTGACAGCTAGAAATCTCATTGCATCACTCCCTTGTTTAAATATATCCCATTAAATAAAATCCAAATTCCCTAACATGGCCTACACACTTTCAATCATCTAGTAATGCTAAATGTGCCAGCCCTATATTTTACCACTAACCCTATCAAACTCTATGCCTCAGCCACAGTGAACTAATTTTGGCCATGCTTTTCCTTGTCTTTAGGTCTTGGTACATCTTATTACTAATGCCATGGATGTTCTACATCCCTTTCTTCCCCTTCTTTCCGTTAGCTACCATCTCTATCCCCAGGACTCAGGTGACTTTCTCTGTCTTCAACTAAAGGTTCCTGAAACATACATCACCCAGAGTTTCTGGACTCTGAAGTTGATCTGGGGTTGTCTCCCTTGGGAGAAGGGTTTGGAAAGAAAGGCACAGACTGCTCTCTCTTTCTAATGTGAGAGAACATATAGCTGAACACATGGCTGCCCAATAACAACTATATTTCTCAGCCTTCCCAACAAGTAGCTTCCCAGCATGTGACTTAGGCTGTGGCCATGTGACTCCAGCCACTGAACCTCTCAAGTCTGGATTAGATATCTGTGTTTCCACAGCCTATTTTTTTTTTCCACATCACAACCCTTACAGCAGCTATCATCCATATTTTAACTGCTTACATACTTATAATTTTCATAAGATTGTAGGCAAGTATCACATATCTGCCTTGTGCATAAACAAATCTCCAACATCCAGCACAATATCTAGCAGAAAGTAGACCTTTGATATTTGTTAAATATATGACATTTTGTTTCCATAGATTACCTTTATCAACTCTAATGCTGCATCTTTTTTTTTGAGATTATTTTACGATATTAACATAAACCAATATGTTTAGAGTGCTCAAAAAACCTGAAAATAGGCCGGGCACGGTGGCTCACGCCTCTAATCCCAGCACTTTGCGAGGCCAAGGCGGGCAGATCACACAGTCAGGAAATCAAGACCATCCTGGCTAACACAGTGAAACCCTGTCGCTACTAAAAATATAAAACATTAGCCGGGCGTGGTGGCGGGCGCCTGTAGTCCCAGCTACTCCGGAGGCTGAGGCAGGAAAATGGCATGAACTCGGGAGGCGGAGCTTGCAGTGAGCCGAAATCGTGCCATTGCACTCCAGCCTGGGCGTTAGAGCGAAGCTCCGTCCCAAAAAAATTAATAAATAGGCCGGGCGCGGTGGCTCACGTCTGTAATCCCAGCACTTTGGGAGGCCGAGGCGGGCGGATCACAAGGTCAGGAGATCGAAACCATCCTGGCTAACACGGTGAAACCCCATCTCTATTAAAAATACAAAAATTAGCCGGGCGTGGTGGCGGGCGCCTGTAGTCCCCAGCTACTCCAGAGGCTGAGGCAAGAGAATGCCGTGAACGCAGGAGGCAGAGGTTGCAGTTAGCCAAGATCGCGCCACTGCACTCCAGCCTGGGCAAAACAGCGAGACTCCGTCTCCAAAAAAAAAATAAATAAAATAAAATAAATAAATAAAAATAAAAAAATAAAAAATAAAAAAACCTGAAAATATACTTACTTTACACTAACCTAATTTATAACTCACTTCTTCAAAAGAAAATACTTACATAGCTCAAATTAATTAACATTACACATCTAGCTATAAAAAGTTCTCCTTGAGCAGTTTTTGCTTGCAGACATCCCAAGAAAGAGGGCTTTAATCTCCAAGAGATAGATTTAGATAGTCATCCATCCCAAAGAATAACCATACATAAATCACAATCTCTTCTCCAATATTTAAATATTAAATATTTAATATTTAAATATTTAATATTTAATATTTAAATATTAAATATTTAATATTTAAATATTTTTCTTTCAAATATCACCTGGATATACTGTATTAGTTATCTATTATTGTGCAACAAATGACTCCAAATTAAGTTGCTTAGAACAATACCTATTATTCTCTCACAGTTCTGTAGATCATAAAACCAGGCAGGCCTCACTGGGTTTTCTGTTTAGGGTCTCCCAAGGCCAAATTAAGGTGTCAGGCAAGCTAGGCTCTTACATGGAGACCCTAAGGAAGAATCCATATCCACTCGCTAAGGTAGTTAGCAGAATTTAGTTCTTTGTGGTATTAGGACTGAAGTCCCTATTTTCTTGCTGGCTGTCAGCTGAAGACCCTCTCAGCTCCCAGAAACTGCTTTAACATCCTTGACCAGGCCCACTCCATCTTCAGACCCAGCAACAAACAGTGAATCACATCTTTCTTGTGCTTCAGTCCTCGAATTTCCCCTAAGGTTTCCAGCCCAAGAAAATGCTCTGCTTTTAAAGGGCACATGTGATTAGATTGGGCCCACCTAGATAATCTCTATTTTGTGTAACCCTAAGTCAACTGATTAGTAACCTTAACTACACCTGCAAAAAAGTCCCTTTTTGCCATTTAACATAATCACAGTGTGATACCTCATTATAGTCAAAGTCCCATGGATTATGGCAGAAAATATGGGGGACCATTTTTAGAACTGTGGCTATCACAATTGCCACAAATAATAGATAGCATTTACTGTACACTTATACATACTTCACACAAAATATCTTAACTTAGTATCTTAGGTTTCAAAGCTCAAACATGGTGAGGAGGGCACTGTACATGAAGGAAGCCAGCAGAGTGTCAGAACCCAGGCAAGGTAATGGTGCCTTCCAGCTAGCAGAGAAACCCAGTGCAGGAGGATGGAGCCTGAGTTGGGTGAAGTGGGTATCTGTGGGGGGAATGGGGCAAGCATCTGCAGTGGTGATGGGAGATGCATATGTAAATGGAGTTGATCAAATAAGTAAATAAAATAAGGATAATGAACACCAAACTTTTCACTGTCAGATAAAAGAGTTACAAATACACAACGGGAGAAAACTGGAATGATTAAAATTTAATGTATTGGTATGAACACATTACTTTCAATAGAGATATAAGTGTATGTGTGTGTGCATATACACACATTTATATATTCTCTAGCTTTGTCTACTAAGAGGACCTGAGAGCACTGACACCCAATGGCAATGAGTATAGCTAGTTTCCAGATCTTGGTTTCTAGGTAGTATTTTCCCCCTAAAAGAAACTAAGCACTGTAATAGTCAGATCAGGCTACCCTAACATACTACCACAGACTGAGTGGTTTAAACAACAGAAATTTATTTCCTCACATTTCTGGAAGCCAGAAGTCCAAGTCAAGGTTCCAGCTGATTCAATTTCTGGCTGGCTTGCAGGCAGCCACGTTCTCACTATGTCCTCACATGGCCTTTCCTTGGTGTATGAGTGGAGAGACCAAGTTCTCTGGTATCTCTTCTTATAAGGACACTAATCCTATCAGATTAGGAACCCACCCTTATGACCTCATTTCATCTTAATTACTTCCTTAGTGGCCCCATCTCCAAATATAGTAACACTGGGGGTTGGGGCTTCAACATATCAATTTGGAGAGAGACACAAACATTCAGTCTAAAATAGGCACCTTCATGAAATGGCTGATTCTAGGGCTGGAGCACAGAAACTACAAAATAAGCTGCAACATCCTGTTGTGTTGAACACAAAGGACATACTCAGTGAATGCTGGGGACACGTCAAAAGGACATAGGACCCTTCCCTTAAGTGTATGCTGGAATTAATGTGGTAAGTCATGTTAATGTCACGTACCCCCTGATATAATGTCATCAGAAGCTACTTCACCTCTGTAGTATTCTTCCCCAAAACCTATAACCCCAATCTTATCTTGAGAAAAACCTCCTACAAACTCAAATTAAGGGACATTCTAAAAGATACTTAAACAAAACCGTCAGGGTCATAGAAAACAAGAAAAGACTGAGAAACTGTTACAGAATGGAGACTAAGAAGATAGGATAACTAAATGCAATGATGTATCTCAGACTGAATCATGGAACGTAAGTGAAAAAACCAATGAAATCTAAAACAGTGTCTGTAATTTAGTTAAAATAATATGCCAGTGTTGATTTCTAAGTTTCGACTGATGTACATTGGTTGTATAAGATGTAACATCAGGGGAAACTGGGTAAGGGATACATGGGAACTCCATGTGTGTTATCTTTGCAACTTTTTCTGCTAATCTAAAATCACCCCAAAATAAAAAGCTTATTCAATAAGAAGACACAGGGGCCAACTTGAAGCTCCCACTCTCCAAATCTAAAACAAAGCATCAAAATAAGTAATGGTAGTAGGAATGGAGCACAACCCATTGAACTAAATAGGAAACCATGAGCCTATATTGTTATAAGTAAATGAATAAACTGAACGCTTGAAGGGGGATAGGATATTTAAACAGTCTCAAAGCATTTCCCCTCAAAATCCTTATTGATTACAAGCAGAAAACTTTACATGGAGATGCCTGGCAGACACCACTTTAATCAAAGGTAATCAAAGTTATCAAAGTGAACTTTATCAACAATAGGACAAATGTAAAACATGCACCACCTTGTGATGTTCCTGCTAAAGACATACAACTTGACTCTAATCATGAGGAAACATCATACAAACCAAAATTGAAAGACATTCTACAAAAACTAAGTGCAATATATGATCTGAACTGAATCCTTTCTCTGTAAAGGACACTGATGGGACAACTGCCAAAGCTTAAATGCATCTGAGGATTGGGAGGCAGTAGTGTGACTTTGAGGGTAGCATTGTAGTTATGTTGGAAGTTGTCCTAGTTTGTAGGACATACATAATAAAGTATTCAGGGTGGTTGGGCATTGGGTCAGCACTCTCCAACAGTTCAGGGGGAAAACATTCTTTACGCTATACTTAAAACGTTTCTGTAAGTCTGAGATTATTTCAAAATATAAAACTTCCCAGATTCACGTGTTCTTTCTTATTGCCATCACTTTCTACTCTAGTTCTGGCTCCAAAAAAAAAAAAACAACAAAAAAAAATCTATGAAGCATAAAGTCAGAGAAATGGAGATTACTTTGGAATCGAAAGCAAGTAGTTAAACTGGTAGGGTAATAGAATATCCAAAGTCCAGGAAATAAAGGCAAGCCAGGAACTAAGAGCAGATAATCACTGCAGTGGGTTGAGGAAAGATATAAAAACCAATTGTCCAAGGGTACAGCAGATAGGGTGGGGTACGGTAGGGGCAGGAGAGAGTAGCAGGAAGAGAGACAATGAAAGCATGTACAAATACAGAGTCAAACAAATTTCAATGAATCTAATGCTATTTTTGGCATTCATATGGAAATAAAAGTTAAACAGTAAGCCTCAAACACACAAAGAAAATGCCTTAACATAGGAAAGTGGGAAATAAGTTTACAAACCTAAAGATAACAGTAGTAAATAAACACAAAATTAAGTACCAAATACCTAGAAGACAAGTTTAGGGGCTCACAAGGAGTTGCATCCCTAAAATCTAACAAAAGAGAAACTTATTTTCTTACTAAGAAATCAGGCAATACTTATTGTGAAAACATTAAACAGAAGGGATAATATTCTTCATTTGTTTTAAAGAGAAACATTCTTTGTATCAATGTTTGACTTTTAATAAATGTTAAGGAGGAAATATTACATTGTAACTTCTTGAAAACCTCTTTAAAAATTTACTTTGTTGAGCATCCACTCTGGGCCAGGCACAGAACCTAAAATGTCAGTTGTGGGCTGCTGAGTGACTAGAGAGCAATAAGCTTTTGCATCAAACATGAAGTAGCATGGTTGATTTGTTTACAAAGAAAATTATTGAGCCTGATTTATATTCTTGCCCAGATAGAGGATCACTACCCAAACCCTCTATCTGGGCATAAATGTGGCCTACAGAAGTTTCTGATGAAAACTCTCCTGAAGCAACAGCTTTGGATCTGCCCAAATGGTCCCTACTCAGGTAAAGTCCCAAAGACATGACTAAAATTTTGTTGGCCTGCAACAGCACTTTTCAACCTAGGGTCTACAATCCCCTAATGAAATCAGGGATAAGTTACAAGAGATCCATACCCCCTTGAAATAATATGTAAATTTTGTGTGCTTATGAATATTAGCACTTTCTTGGAGGGTTTACAGCTTTCAACAGACTTTTAAGCCATAAACAGTTGACTGATTGAATAATTATAAGTGAATGGAGAGAGCTCCCTGCCAAAAAAGCTAACAGAGTGGTACACTGCAAAATTTATTAACAAATCAATCCTGAGAGTGTGCCGGGGGTCAGACGTCTGAATGGAAATATAGCATTTTAGAACAAGGTGGGTGGGTAGTCCCCTTCTTTTACATTTCTCTCTAAACAATGTGTCAGTTTCTAGGTTACACGTTGAGGATACAAAGGTAAACACTACATGATCCTTGCCCTTTGAAACACTAACAATATAGCTGCATAGAGAGGAATTATAATACAATGGGAGATAAGGATATGAGCTTTGGAATCAAACAGAATTGGTTATCCACTCTACCAGCAATTAGTTGAATGATCTTGGGCAAATTGTTTGACATTAATTTTGCATCTTTGTTTCTCTAGCAATCAAATGGGAATTAGAAATTCCAATCTTATAGTCTTAAAATGAGGATTAAATATAATATTAAAACAACTGTAAGTATGGTGCCTGGCAATGGTAGGCACCCAAAAAAACAAAGGTTATTATTATTATAGACATCCAGAGGAAAGAGAAATTTGTTCTGGCTGGGGATTATAGGGAGATCTCAACTAGACTACCATACTCAATTTTGGGTACCATATTTTAAAAGATACAATGACAAAGTGGTAATGATGTGTATTCAGAGAAAAATAAATGAGATGGTGAGGAAACTTGGAATCATGTCTTAAAAACTAGTCATTTGAAGGAATTTAAGTTATAAGTTAAAAATGAGAGGCCGGGCACGGTGGCTCACGCCTGTAATCCCAGCACTTTGGGAGGCCAAAGTAGGCAGATCACAAGGTCAGGAGTTTGAGACCAGCCTGACCAACATGGTGAAACCCCATCTCTACTAAAAATACAAAAATCAGCCGGGCGTGGTGGCAGGCGCCTGTAATCCCAGCTACTCAGGAGGCTGAAGCATAAGAATCGCTTGAAACCGGGAGGCGGAGGTTACAGTTGCAGTGAGCCAAGATCACTCCAGCCTGGGCAACAGAGTGAGACTCCGTTTCAAAAAAAAAAAACAAAAAAGAATACTGTAAATTCTATACGTTGCCAGAGGGTAGACGCTGGATCAAGACTTCAAGTGAATACACTGTATATATTACATATAAACAAGATGTTTATAACAAAGAAAGCTGTCTGAAGATGGAATAGGATACCTTATTTGTGGAGATTTATTTGAAACATTTTTTTTTTTTTAAAAGCCAGACATGGTGGCTTACACCTATAATCCCAATAGTTTGGGAGGCCAAGCAGGGCAGACTGGTTGAGCCTAGGAGTTTGAGACCAGCCTGAGCAACATGGTAAAATCCCCTCTCTAGAAAAAAATACAAAATATTAGCCAGCATGGTTATATGCATCTGTGGTCCCAGATACTCAGGAGACTGAGGTAGAAGGATTGCTTGAGTGAGGAAGGTCGAGGCTGCAGTGAGGCATGATTGTGCCACTGTATTCCAGCCTGTTAATTTGGGATACTATTGGTTGGTAGTAACAAAAGATCCAACTTGAAATAAGTGAAACAATAAAAGTGATTTAGTGGCTTGCATATATATGAAGTCCAGAGGTAGGTAAAGCTTCAGATATAGTTCGATCAGGGCTCCAGCTCAGCTTCTCTACATTTCCCCCCAAAGGTCAGTCCTCCTTTGCTTGTCTGCTCCCTTAATGACTGTCAGCTGCAGCCAGAGCCATATGTCTCTGCATTCATATCCAGCGGAGAGAAAGAGATTCACTTACTTTAACAACCAAACACAAGTCCTAAGTTTCTCTGCTAAGCCAGGCTGAAATAATCACTATGACCAAGGGACTATCATGTACTGATGGGCTTTGGTCCAGGTTATTGCCCGTCTTTTAACCAATCCCTCTCGAAAAAGGGAAGAACTGTGTTCTTTGGTTTATGTCACCCCTACAGATGGGGATAGAGAAGAAACCCACCCAAATCATACAGTTGCTAAAAAAGAGGTAGGTCTTCAAGGGGAAATCTGGGTGCGATTAGAACAGGCAAGAGGAAGAAAGGCAACTGAGTAGGCAACCGAATCAGGGCCCCAGCAAGTAACAGAAGGCACACTCGGAAACTAACTGGGGCGAACTTTTAAAAGAGACTATCTACAAAGATTTGAAGAAATCCTAGGCTAGCAACATTCCTGTACTCCTCCTGGGCCCAAGGAGACAAGAAGAATGGTTATGATAACCAGGAGAGCTGGGTTGTATGGAGGGAGCCACTGGATAGAAACCGACTTTTAAAGAGGAAGCAGCCAACCCACAGTCACCTGTGAATAAATGCTGGGTGAATAAATGCTCCTCTCCTCAACCCTCTGACCCCCCACTAGTGGCTCTGGCCAAGTGCAACCATAGAACAGAGGATAAGAGAGCCTTGTTGGTGCAATCCACAGTACAGGTTAGCCTCCCTGGATAAGGAGTGGGTGAGAAGGGTCGAGAATAGATCTGGAAGAGCAAATGGAAGCTATTCAGCACAACCACCAAGGGCTATCCTGCACATAATCATCAGCCAAAATATACAGTACTGTATAGCCAAATGTTCTCGGTGATCTGATCTTCCGACTTCTCACTTATTACCCCTCTCAGTTCATACTATCTCCTTAGAGTCAGGCAATTGTGTAATTAGGCAAACAAAATACAAACAGCCGAGACACATGATAAGCAATTTTAGGATTTAAAAATATATAAATAATTTTATTTATATTTTAATATTCCTTGGTTTGCCTGTTTTAGCTGAGCAAGGAAAGCTAAGCATAAAGCTTTTTTAAAAAAATTAAATTAAAAATTAAAAATTAATTTACAAAATAAAGTAAAGATTTTTAAAAAATCAAGGCTGGGCTTGGTAGCACAGGATCTGAGGCCAGGAGCTTGAGACCACAGTGCAGTGCACTATGATTATGCCTCTGAATATGTGAATAGCCATCGCACTCCAGCCTGGGCAACATAGCAACATCCTGTATCTAAGAACAAAAAACAAAAACTTTTTGTCCACAAGGAAAGAAGAATAAGTGCAAATAGAAGAATCAAGAGACAAAACTTAGGTAGTCAGTAATAGGAACCCCTTTTGCAGTAACAGCCTTTGATCAGAGTTGACTTCATTTAATGCTTCCCTGATCTGAGTCTTGTTAATTCAAGGAGCAATTTCCTTAAATTCCTTTCTTCCTGAGCTTTTGCCATAAGATGCAGGAGTACCTACTGATGATTTGAAGCTGGGAGAGTTTCTGCTCCTGCACAAAGCTGGAGCTTTGTTAGATGTTGTCGTACTACTTGGTGTAATCTTACACTTCATAAACAATCATAACTTAAATAGAGGCTAAAATGCTAACCTGAAAACTAAATACCATCTACTATATTCTTTCTATGTGAAAACACGTCACAAGTTCAAAAAAGGATTTCTAAGCATAACCCAGTCATTAACTGGGAAATGGGCTATAGATTACATGAGATTTCTTTGGAATGGCTGTTAACACAGCATTTTGATGCTAACCACAAAGTATTCCTCCTCTTCTTGAATGTGTTTTCATAGCAGAGAACTGCATTTCTGAAACACTTTTCAAGAATTCCTTCCAAAACTAGAAACTTAAGGAGACAGTGGTGTCCCAGAAATCTAGAAGTACATTTCTAGCAGCTTTCAGTGTTCTTGTTACATTGAGAATAAGATAACAAAACACATGAAAAAGAAGTAGAACACATAATTCAATTCTGTTTAATTGCATTAGAAAAGAAAATTTAATAGATAATTTTTGCACAGCATACACTAAGAAAAGTAACTTTTGGAGGTAAGCAATGACATTTTGATTTTAAAGAAAGGATAATTTCAAAAAGAGAAAACACCCCAATATTGTCAGGAAAAAAGTAGAGAATAATAACCCTATTTTAAAAAGAGGCAATAATTACCGAATATATTGTTAGAGAAAACAAAGTACATTTTTAAATCCCACAGTTAAAGGACATAAAATATGTAAGATAATTCTATTGTTTTTATATTGACGTAAAAAACAAACAGGAATATGTAGCTTTTAAAAATAAGATTATGACCAGCCTGGGCAACACAGAGAGACCGTGTCTCTACAAAAAATTAAAAAATATTAGCTGGACACAGTGGTGCATGCCTATGGTCCCAGCTTCTCAGATGGCTGAGATGGGAGGATCACTTGAGCCCAGGAGTTAAGGCTGCAGTGAGCTATGATCGCATCACTGCACTCTAGCCTGGGAGACAGAGCAATCTTGCTCTGTCTCTTAAAAAAAAAAAAAAAAAAAAGAAAAGAAAAGAAAAAGAAAGAGCAGAAAAAAATTTAATTACGAAAAAAGATTAACTAGAGTTTCTTACATTTGGTTGTCTGCGATTCTAAAAAGTGCTTACTTGGTAATATTATGGTTTCAAATGGGTCACTGTAAATTAACCATCAAGCTTCTCAAATTAACTATCATATTAGAGTACTTTGAAATGCAAGTTTATAATATCCAAACTGACAATAGAATATTTTGTTTCCTCTATTACTGATCCTGAATGTTGGCCCTAAGCACTTCACATTGTCTTCTAATTTCACAAGAGACTCCTTCAAGATTTTAGGGTAAACAGTATGACAAAAACAAAACACATGCACACACATAAGACCTGTAAGGAAAAAAACCTAAGTGAACACAAACAAACAATCTAAGAAGCAAATGCCCCTGTTTTCTCCATTTTGAAACCCCAATGACAACAATATTGAAACAGAGCCAGGTTAACCGTAATACAATTTATAGAAATACAATAACACATATATTAGAAAAAATATTAAAACATTACCTTAACCAATCAAAATTCTAAATTCAGTTGCAAAAGACCAGACACACACATATACAATGGCTATGAATAGGAACCAGCATTTGCAACATTCCTATTGACTATAAATTATTCGTTAAAAATAATTATAAATATTATTCACTATAAAGTACTCACTATAAAAACATTCCAAAACACTAACAAAGATATAACTATAAATATTCAAATCACAGTGGCATGAGGTACTTGGGGATCTAGGTAGTTTGATAAAGGTGGAATAGAATCCAATGCAGGACTGGCCGGGCGCGGTGGCTCACACCTGTAATCCCAGCACTTTGGGAGGCCGAGGCGGGCTGATCGCCTGAGGTCAGGCATTCGAGACCAGCCTGGTCAACATGGTGAAACCCCATCTCTGCTAAAAATACAAAAATTAGCCGAGCGTGGTGGCACACGCCTGTAATCCCAGTTACTTGGGAGGCTGAGGCAGAAGAATCGCTTGAACCCAGGAGGTGGAGGTTGCAGTGAGCCGAGGTCACACCACTGCACTGCAGCCTGGACGACAGAGCAAGAATCTGTCTCAAAAAACAAACAAACAAAAAATTCAATGCAAGACTAATCAGAAATGAACAGAATCCAATGTGGGACTAATCAGAAATGAGACTGATGGCTGGGTGCAGTGGCTCACACCTGTGGTCCCAGCACTTTGGGAGGCAAATGCAGGAGGATCGCTTGAGTCCAGGAGGTCAAGACCAGCCTAGGCAACATAGAGAGACCATGTCTCTACAAAAAATTAAAAAAAAAAAAAAATTAGCCTGACATGGTGGCATATGCCTGTAGTCCCAGCTACTTGAGAGGCTGAGGTGAGAGAATCGCTTCAGCCTGGAAGGTCAAGGCTGCAGTGAGCAGTGATCGTTCCACTGCACTCCAGTCCAGGTGACAGAGCAAGTCCCTGTCTCAAAACAATAAATAAAAACCAAAAAGCAATGAGACTGGAAATGTAGGCAGGGGCCAACACACAAAAAGCCTAAGAATCTTAGACTGCCGTCCTATCATTTCATGCTTTTCAAACTCATATCTGTGTACTCCATGGTAATACAGAAATACAGAGAATCAAAGGTTACATATAGTACATTTTCCATAAGTGTCAAGTTTACGAAAAAAAAATTGGGAGTTAAATGCTGTTTTTGTGTTAAATCCAATGTTACTAACAGAACATAAAATTAATATAAAATTTTCAGACAGAACACAAAACTTCAAAGCAATTTCAGTCTTGCAATAGTCTAATTCAGATTCACTGTTCTTTACTGTTAAGGACAATTTGAGGAAAAGTTTGAGAGGATGTGCAGCCAAAGGCTGGTTTTTTATGAGCAGGAGAGTGACATGATCAGATTTGTGCTTCAGGAGTATCCCTCAAGGGAAGTAGCATGCAGAAGGAGCTAAAATGTAAGAAACAGGACAGTAATGAAGGTAGGTGACAAACCAAAAAGTTGTAACAGTGAACAAGAGATGAAAAGGACTTGAACCAGAGCTGAGGCTGTGAAAACAAAGAGGGCCAGGAAGATTCCAGAAAGCTTAGGCAGACCAGACAGGGCTTGACTGAATGCACAGTAATTATTCAGTGAGAAAGCTTTTGAGAACTTAATATAAAGGTGTTCACTTTTTTTAGAGCCGGTACTTCTATAAGGTATTTGATAAACATACTTCTAAAAGCTTCCAGTTAAAAATACTTTCAGTATGCCTTTTAATTATAGGAACTATAAAGTTGTGGGATGCTATTATAAATCTGCTATACCAAAAATAAAACAAAATTTGAGATTTATGAAAACTACATTTAACAAAGAAAACGCTCATATATTTCAAATATTAAGAAAAAATTATTGGGTTTCTACTAGTAAGTTATTAATCAGCATTTTCTAGAGACGTAAATACACAGTTTGAGAACTAGAGTTATGAATGTCTTTGATCCTTAAAGTGATATTCTAAAATAAAGAAATGAGGCCAGGCACAGTGGCTCACACCTGTAATCTCAGCACTTTGGGAGGCCGAGGCGGGCGGACCACCTGAGGTCAGGAGTTCAAGACCGGCCTGGTCAACATGGCGAAACCATATCTCTACTAAAAAATACAAAAATTAGCCAGGCGTGGTGGCAGGCTCACGTAATCCCAGCTACTTGGGAGGCTGAGGCAGGGAGAATCACTTGGACCTGGGAGGCAGAGGTTGCAGTGAGCTGAGGTTGCGCCACTGCACTTCAGCCTGGGTGACAGAGCGAGACTCTGTCTCAGAAAAAAAAAAAAAAGAAAGGAATGAATAAACACAGACTCTTCTGGAAAAGAACAAGAACTTAGTATTTCAAAAATATCTGATTACTTAACAATTAAACAAAAGCCATATTAACCATTTCATAAGGGTAAATATGTAGTTTTAGCACAGGTGATTTTATGTAGGCCTTACTGGCAAAAAGATACAAAATAAAATAAAGTTAAACTTTCATCAGTAAGTTGACAGTAAAATATAGTCACTAAGAAAAAGCAGACATTATAATTAAGGGAAATTGTTAAAACAAAAAATACAAAAAAATTCATGCAGAACATATTCATGAAAATATTAGTTTAAGAAAAAGTAGATGAAATCTCAAAAATACAAATCCCAGTGTAATTCTCAGAAAGCTTCTATCACTAATTAAAACTGCTCCTTTTATTAGACCTTTTGATATATTTTTCATGTCTATAGCAAAAGGAAATGAGAAAGATACCAACAGCAAACCAAGAATAGACAGAACGTCTTCAATTTGGTGTCTAAATATATTTAGAATTAACGCAAGGAATTGTGATAACAAAAACAGCTGACATTCTACAAAGACGTTGAGATACTTCTCTATTTCTCTTCTCCTAGACTGTCTATACAAAGAGCTGCTATTTTTTAAATTTGTTTTTTTAAAAAATGCCATCTGCTTCTTCCAAGCCTCCTCCTTCCTGAGCTCCCTTACAGTCCTCAATTTTATGGGCAGGGGAGGCTGCTTCCAAGAATTCAGTCCATTGCAGGTGTCCTTAACAGGTAGTATCACAAAACATTACCTGACAGATGGGAAGTGCATCATGGCGGAATGGAAAGAGTTGAAAGACAGATGAGATAAACAATATTGACAGACATTGCATTTTGAAACAAAATAGCCCCTCATGCCTACGGGTTATAAGGTTATATGTTCATATTTATTGTGAATGGCTATGTAAGGTCTCATTACATAGTAATGGGGTATTGGTCTCATTATTTTATAAGTCACATGGAAGAACTGCCATGCAATTGTCAATAGCCAGCCCTCTTGCAATTTCATGCATCCGGTTACAGGAGGAACTACAAATCCGCAACTACCAGGACAGCCCACCACACTCGGAGCAGTATATAAATTCAGGTTATATGTGAAACATGTGTGAACATCCAGACAGCTAAGAAATCCTGAAGAATCAAAGAAATGATTTCATGTTTTTGATAAAACAAAAATATATATGCATAGGAAAAGAGAAAAGGACAACATCCCAGGATAACAATGGTTATCTTTAGGTATCAGAAATATGGGTAATTTCTGTTTCCCCTTTGTGCTTCTCTGTCTTTCCTAGCTCTCCTACAATGAGCATGCAGCTTTTGAAATCAGGGGGAAAAAAAAAGTTAAATAGATGCAGAGTTTCTAACCTTAAAAGCAACAGTTAATCTGGATTAAAGCCACAGAGTAGCTATCTTTAAACCTCATCCAAGTCACTAAGGAACAAATCCTCCAGTACTGTACTTGGCGTAGCAGGCGGCGGCTGCAAGGCTCCAAGGAGCGCAGCAATAACTCTATTCTGGGGCCTCAGCAAACTGAGGAGACAGAGTTGTTTCACAGAAACTTGGTCAACTGCTTCTGCAACAGCAGCGAAACTCACTTCCAGCTCTCTCGTGCCCCTGCCCCCTATGGCACTCCCGAGCACCGGGGACTATACGCGGGAGCCCTCGCCCCTGTCAAGGTGCTCCCAAACCTTCGGCCCCCTCTACCCCCGCTCCCCCCCCGCAAAATGTGTGCTCCACAACTCACCTCCACTCTCCTTCACCTCCTACTCCTCTACGGCCGTAGGGGAAGGAAAGAGCGGGCCGAATTTGGAAGCAGCAGCCCCTGATTCCCGTGACCTTGGAGAAGCCGCTTCGCCTCTCAGAGCCTCAGTTTCCCAATCTGCCCCACTCCCTGACAGGGCGTCCGTAGGCTAGAAACCCCAAGAGCTCAGTCAAACCGAGGGGCCGCTCTCACCACTCGCCGCCGACCCCCCCCTCAAGGACCGCTCTGAGGCGCCCCCGATCCCAGCCTGGACACGGAGCCCCGCCCCGCCGCCCCCCGGGACGCGTCGCCCCCAGCACCCTCCCAGTACCTGGCAGTTGCTGTCCTGGGGCAGGTTTTTCACCAGGATTTTCCTGCGGTTGCTCAGCTCCCGCTGCATCCGCTGCAACCGCGCGGCGACCTCCTCAGGGTGCAGCGCGGCGGGCGCCGGGTCCGGGGCGCCCTCGTGCGCTTCGGCTGAGGGGCCCTGCCCGCGCAGTCCCGGCCCCGGCCCCAGCCCCGTCGCGCTGCCCAGGCCCGCGCCCCCCTCGCCGCCGCCGTCTCCCGCCGCCGCCGCCATCTTCCCGGGCGCCCCGCGGCTGCGGACTCCTCGGAGGCTCCAGGGGAAGCGGAGAGAGAAAGCGGGAGGAGGCCCGGGCGAGGGCGAGGCGGGCAGAGGCCGCAGAGTGGGCCCAACCGCGGGGAAGGGGGGCGGTGGGAGGAGGGAGGAGGGAGTAGAGAGAGGCGGCGCCGCAGCCAGCAGCCTGCTGGCGGGGAGAGGAAACCTGAGGCGCCGAGGAGGAGCCCGAGAACCACCTCGCGGGAACCTCCCCCGCCGGCCCCCGGCCCCGGCGCACAGGCGCGCCCCCGCCCGCCTCTCGCGGGTCCGCAGGCGGGGCCGGGCGCCGCCATCCGGACACCTGTGCGGGCGCGGACGGGCGGGCGGGCTCCCCCTCTCTGCGAGGCTTTAGCGAACGCCCAGGGTCGGGCTCTGGGGGATGTGGCCCCTTCGCGGTGGCTTCGCCGGGGGACTCAGCCCCAGGCGCCTGTCCCCGGGTGGCCCCCCATGTGACGCCGCAGCTCTCCCCCGGCTCCCCTGAAACTCCCGCGCTGGGGCGGTCCGGGGGCTGCGGGCGCGAACTCGGGCTTCCCACACCCGGGGTGGGGCTGGAGGGGTGGCAGGAGGGCGCCTCCTGCAGCCCGGCTGGCTCCCGATGGTAACCCTTTCTCTGCGTTCAAGAAGAGCATATTTGGCAAAGTTTGAGTTTACAATGAGATTTTCTGGGGAGTAAAAAGAGGGACGTTGTGGGAGAAATTTTATGTATTTGGTAAAACCTGATCGTAATGTATTTTGCTAGCTGTGTATGAGAAAGCCTGTGCCCTTCACCTGTCCCTCTGTCCCTGTCATGCAGTTCCTAAAATGTAAAACCTGGGTAGTTGGGTCTGCAACATGGAAAGTGATGCTGAAACAAAGACTAGAATGGAAAAGGAGCTGTGGCAGAGGGGCTGGAGAATACGCTGCTTGGAACATTATTTTAATTGAAACTTGGAGGGAGAGTTACAGTGTAGAACTATACTTAGTCAAACGGATGTCATCAGATCAAACAATCCAGCAGCCTTTGGCACTAGCCCAAATGACCATCAGCGAAGGGGACCATGCATCTTAATTGTGTAGCATGCAAGTACACTAGCCAAAAAAAAAAAAAAAAAAAAGAAAGAAAAAAAAGACTTTAATTAAAAAATAAATAAAAAGAAGATGTTTTAAAGATTTTTTTAAAATACTACAAATTCAGTCCTTACCATGTGCTCCCCCCAACCACGCATTTCTAAATGCTTTACAGATACATATGTATTTACTCTTCATGATCATTCAGTTACGTAGGTTTTGTTTTCCTCACTTTACACGTGAGGAAATGGGATCTGTTCTGATTAATTCCAAAGCCTAGTGTTCTAAATAACATAAAATAATTCACCTGTAATCCGTCCGCCCAAAAATAATGGCTGCTAATACTTGTATCATTAAAATGATATTCGGCAATACACCCTTTTATACCACCACTATTCCTGATAACCAAAGGGTAGAAACAACTCAAATGTCCATTTATTGATGAACAGATAAGCAAAACGTGGGATATATATATGCTAAGAAATATTTTTAGCCATAAAAAGGAATTAAGGACCCCTACAAGGTGGACGAACCTCCAAAGCATTAAATGAAAGAAGCCAGAGACAAAAGGTCATATATCGTATGATTCCATGCGTATAAAATATCAGAATAGGTAGATTCATAGAGCGGAACACAGATTGGTGTTTACCAAGGGCTGGAGGAGAAGGTAATGGGTGCAAACATCCTTATGGAATGATGAAAATCTAGTTTTGGAACTAGACAGAGGGGGCAGTAGCCCAATAATGTGAATGTACTAAATAGTCACTGAACTATTCACTTTTAAAATATTAATTTTATTATGTGACTATTACTGCATAAAAATGTTTTTGAATGATATTCTGTAGTTTACAGCTCTGTTTTCTGCTTTTTACAGTATGTCTGCTGAATCCCTTTCTATGGCAATGTATTGGAATACCATGGTTTTTATGGCTGCATATTATTCTGTTGAATTAGAAAATTCACTTATTTCCTAGTATTAGTATTTCCTACTATTTTTATCTATTGTAAACAGCACTGAATTTAACCCTCTATACATATTTGAAGATCATTACTTTTCCAGAGAATGAAGAACTAGAAGCAAAATTTCTGCATCTAGAGTAAGCATATTTAAAGATTTTTGGTATGTATTTACAAACTATCTCAGTTTTCCCTATCACAAGCACTTATTTCTCTGCTTGCATCTATGATATTCTAGTATTAAAGGAATGTATCATTTTGCTTTTAAATTGTATTCCTTTGATTTTAAAAGGTATACATTTTAAACTCCAATAAAGCCGTATTTTGTAGAGCTGAGAGACTCTGAAAAGTACATTCTTTGAAGTGAAGAAGCATGAATAGCCTTAGCATAGGCTGTAACCTTGAGTCATTCATTATGTTTCAGAACATGTATTTATCCAAATGAGTACCATCTCCTTGGCAAACATTTATTAAATGTCCCTTATGTACTAGATAATATATATATATAAAGGCACTAAGAAGACAGAAATAGTAAAATAATGCTCCTGTACAATAGGGGCTAAGTCTCACTGAGAGAAAATTATGCAATTATTATAGTTAAATATAATAAATATGCAAACGGATAGTGGTCTGAATATAACTTCAGTGATTGCTTTTGCTCAAAACATTTTCCAAAGTACTTTTTTTTTTGAGACGGAGTCTTGCTCTGTTGCCCAGGCTGGAGTGCAGTGGCGTGATCTTGGCTCACTGCAACCTCCGCCTCCCAGGTTCAAGCAATTCTCCTGCCTTACCTTCCAGAGTAGCTGGGACTACAGGCGTGTGCCACCATGCCCAGCTAATTTTTTGTATTTTTAGTAGAGACGGGGTTTCACCATGTTAGCCAGGATGGTCTGAATCTCCTGACCTCATGATCCGCTCGCCTCGGCCTCCCAAAGTGCTGGGATTACGGGCGTGAGCCACCACGCCCAGCCCCAAAGTGCTTTTTTGAAATTGACTTTATAATCTATGGCAAATTATTCTGTATAGTTTCTGTGGTAGCAAATACCTCTTAGAGATGGGTTTAATTTTTGGAAATAATTAAATGTTATTTGAGGTTAAGTCTGGTGAATGAATCAGGTGTTGATTATGTTTTGGGGGTTATGATAATGTAATTCCAGCTTTGGCCCCAATGGGGACGTGATTACAATGTTATCAAGTTATTAAGCCAATTTTATTAAGTGGCTACTTGGAATTGATCCCACTCCTTGTGCAATATTGCTATGTCGTATAGGGTAGTGGCTTTCAAACTTTTTTGACCCAATCTAGTGGGAAATATATGCCACAGTGGGAAATATATTTTATATCGCAATTCAGTAAACACACACACAATCAAAATGAAGATTTCACAAAACATCACGCCCCTTCATCATGTAGCACGTTCTAGTATTTCCTATTCTATTCTATTTTAAAATTGCTTGAATTACACAGTTGATTTTGCATATCACTAATGAGTCGTTACTCACGTTTTGATAAACACTGCCCTAGATTTCAAATCAAGTATGTTTTACATTTGCTCAACTGTTTTCAAGGAATTAGGGGAAATGGCAGAATCTACTGGTTAAAAATAATTTTAAACTGAATTAATTGTTATTGCCACATAAAAGAACTGGATGGAAACTGCAAAGACTTTGGAATGCTACTGTAATTCCAAAGAGTTCCTCTCATGCCAGGTTTAGCCTGACTCTTTAAATAGCTGCTTCCATGGCATACTAAAGGAACACTCTAATCTGAACTTGAAGTGAAGTACAATTATCAAGCGGCAATGTATTTACCAATACCCACAGGTAATTATCATGATCTATATAATGACCATGTTATTAAAATATGAGCCCTATGCTAGCTTTAGCCTTTTTTTAAAAAATATTGGTGGTAATTTTATTTATTTATTTATTTATTTATTATTATTTTTTATTGTTAAGTCTTAGGGTACATGTGCACAACGTGCAGGTTGGTTACATATGTACACATGTGCCATGTTGGTGTGCTGCACCCATTAACTCGTCATTTACATTAGGTATATCTCTTAATGCTATCCCTCCCCCTCCCCCCACCCCACAACAGGCCCCGGAGTGTGATGTTCCCTTTCCTGTGTCCGTGTATTCTCATTGTTCAATTCCCACCTATGAGTGAGACCATGTGGTGTTTGGTTTTTTGTCCTTGCAATAGTTTGCTGAGAATGATGGTTTCCAGCTTCATCCATGTCCCTACAAAGACATGAACTCATCATTTTTTATGGCTGCATAGTATTCCATAGTGTATATGTGCCACATTTTCTTAATCCAGTCTATCATCGTTGGACATTTGGGTTGATTCCAAGTCTTTGCTATTGTGAATAGTGCCGCAATAAACATACGTTGCATGTGTCTTCATAGCAGCATGATTTATAATCCTTTGGGTATATGCCCAGTAATGGGATATCTGGGTTAAATGGTATTTCTAGTTCTAGATCCCTGAGGAATCACCACACTGACTTCCACAATGGTTGAACTAGTTTACAGTCCCATATTGGTAATTTTTCTGTATTTTTAAAGTTCTGCAGGTGGGGAAAATGCTAGAAATGTTTACTAAGTCTCAGTTTAATAATAATAGTAATAACAACAGCTTCTTGTATCCAAACTCTTATGCTTATGTGTTATGATAATATGATGAAAATAAGTTAAGTATGTGAAAAGACCTTGTAAACTATAAACAATACACATTATTCATTTAGCAATATTTATTGAATGTCTATAATGCACCAGACACTGTACACCGGTGTACAACACACCGAATTTGATTGATTTTTATTCAGAAATGGACTTTTCCCTGGGGAAAGTCATTGCAACTCAGTAATTGTAAATTCCGTGTCATAAATGCTGTGAATAAAGTACTCTTTTGTAGCACAGAGAGGCGTTTGATTTTGACTTAGAGGAAGCCATTATGAGGAGCTAGGTCTTAAGGACAAGTAGGAGTTTTCTAGATGAAATGGGGCAAGTACTGAAACAGGAAACAGAAAGAGGCCCAAAGGCCTCAAAGGGACTGGTAGGTCTATGGAAGAATAAGTTTGGTGTTTATGAAGACTATACTTCTTTTGGGAGAGTAGCAGGAAATAAACGAGAAAGGCAGAAGATGTCATTCCAGTTTACAGAAGTTGATTCCATTTTAAGTCAATACTTCAGTATGGCATAAAAGGCAGTCAAATAGAGAATAGGAACATTAGAGGTTTTGTGGCAGGGAAGTGACATGATCAGATTTAGCTTTTTAAAATGTAATTCTGACAATCAAGACAATGAATTTATCGGTTCTTATGTTAGGGAGACCAGTTAGAAATCTTCTGAAACACAGTGGAAACATTTGAGGGCTTATACTGTCATAGAATAATAATAACAGCAATTAAGTATATAGAGCTTTACATAGGTTAGCTAAACTTTTATTCATTCCCTTTTTCTTTATATTATTTCATTTAAAACCTGTGATGTGATTTCATAACCAACCTGTGATGTTGCTAGTATGTACCTATTTACCAATGAGGAATCAAAGGCAGAGAAGGTTAGGAGCCTTCTTCAAAGTCACACAGCAGGCAGGGGCCCCAGGGTTCCAATGCAAATCCATCTGCTTTTGGAGCCCAGGTATGTAACCTTGTGTAACTGTAGCCAGAGAAAGAGCTGGATCTGTGAGACTTTTCTGAGAAAAATACATAGAGCAAAGAAGCAGCAGAATATAGTGGCGAGAGAGCAGGATCTAGAGTCAAACTACCTGAATTCAATTTTGTGTAACTGGAACAACCATTAGGTTGATGCACAGGTAATTGTGGTTTTTGCCATTACTTTAAATGGCAAAAACCACAATTACCTGTGCACCAACCTAATATTTAAAGCATGAAAGACTATTTTAAATATGCTGAGCCTTAGACTCTTTCTCTCTAAAACAGAGATGATAACAAAACCTGTAAGGCTATCATTAAAGGATGTTATGAAGATTAGATGAGATTCTATCTATCTATCTATCTATCTATCTATCTATCTATCTATCTATCTGTCTATTTTTGAGACAGTCTCACTTTGTTACCCAGGCTGGAGTGCAGTAGCACTATCACAGCTCACTGCATCCTTGACCTCCTGGGTCAAGCGATCCTCCCGCTTCAGCTCCCTAAGTAGCTGGGACTACAAGCATGTGCTGATTTTTTGTAGAGTTAGGGTTTCGCCATGTTGCCCAGGCTGGCCTCAAACTCCTGAGCTCAAGCCATCTGCCTGTCTTAGCCTCCCAAAGTGCTAGGATTACAGGCGTGAGCCACTGCTCCCAGCCGAGATGAGGTACTATCTATAAAGGGATAGCAGAGCGCTTAGCTCAAGGGCTAGACAAAAGACAGTCATGTCAAAATATTAATAATTATAATAAATAAGTATTTTTAAAAATCTTAGGCCAGGCCCAGTGGCTCACGCCTGTAATCACAGCACTTTGGAATGCCGAGGTGGGAGGATGGCTTGAGGATAGGTGTTTGAGACCAGCCTAGGTAACAAAGGGAGACTCTATCTCTACAAAAATTAAAAAAAAAAAAACTCTTGGTGACCTATTGGATGTCAGCAAAGAAAATGATATGCTTTCTTATATAAGAGATTGCATGGGTGGTGATGCTGCAACTGAAAGAGGTAGCAATTTAGGAAGTCATATTACCAAACTCAATTTAGGCATCCGAGCTTCAAATATTGCAGGGCATATAGGTTAAAAAGACCCAAAAGATTAGTGTGGTGGCCCATACGTATAGTCCCAGCTACTCAGGAGGCTGAGGCAGGAAGATTGCTTGAACCTGGGAGGTCGAGGCTGCAGTGAGCCATGATCACACCACTGTGCTCCAGCCTGGGTGATAGAGTGAGACCCTGTCTCAAAAAAAAAAAACAAAAAGCCAGACCCAGAAGACAGTTTAGAAACTGTAGGAGAACATGGTAGTTAAAAAATGAGGCTGGATGAGATCATCCAAGCTAAGTCTGTAGATTGATAAAGAAGTCCAAGAAATAGGACTATAGGGACCAACTTACAGGCCAGAGAGGAAAGGAAGTAGAAAGTATTTGGCACTTTTGTTAAGATTCTGCTTGTACTATTTATGTGCCCAGCCCACAAAATGAGAGCCAGGTAAAAATGAAAGAGATTTCAGGCAAAACTAGTTGGATTACATTAGGTATTGTTCCCTGTATTCCTGTCTCCTTGTACCTTATTGGTGTTCAGCTACTAATCCTTGGCCCCAGCTTCCCATGATAGCTTCTGGCACATCACCTCCTTCGTTTCTGTGTCTTCACAGTATTGACCTTGAATGTCTTTGACTTCCTTCTTGGATCACAAGCAGAACCAACTTACCATTCACTGCTTTCTGCTACTTACCTTGCAATCCGTGTCATACCCACTATTTTAAAAACCCAAAATCAAAGGGGAAAAAAGGAAACGAACAAAGAAAGAGTGGCTTCAGAGAAGCCAAGGAAGCAAAAAGTTTCAAGGAGAGTGGTTAATACATCCGTGCAGCAGAGAGGACAAATAGAATGAGGACTATAAAGGAGATACAATCATGCATCTCTTCACGAGGGAGATATGTTCCGAGAAATGCATCATCAGGCAATTTCATTGCTGTGGAAACGTCACAGAATGTACATACACAAACCTAGATGGTGTAACCTACTCCACACCTAGGCTATATGGCATAGCCTATTGCTCCTAGGCTACAAACTTGTAGCATGTTACCATACTGAATACTGTAAGCTATTATAACACAATGGTAAGTATTTGTTTATCTAAACATATTTAAACACGGAGAAAATACAGCAAATATATGATATAAAGGATAAGAAAATGGCATACCTGAATAGGGCACTTGCCATGAATAGAGCTTGCAAGACTGGAAGCTCTGGATGAGTGAGTGATGGGAGGTGAGTGAATGTGAAGGCCTAGGACATGACTGTACACTGTAGGCTTTATAACTACTGTATACTTAGGCTACACTAATTTTTTTTAATTTTCTTTCTTTGATAATAGACTTAGCTTACTATAACTATTTTACTTTATAAACTTTAAAATTGTTTAACCTTTTTACTCTCTTGTAACACACTTAGCTTAAAACAAACACATGGTACAGCTGTACAAAAAATATTTCTTTATATCCTTATTCTGTAAGCTTTTTTCTATTTAAAATTTATTTATTTATTCTACTTTTTAAGTGTTTTTTAAAACACAAACACACACAACAGCCTAGGCCTCCTCAGGAGCAGAATTATCAATACCACTGTCTTCTGCCTCCACATCTTGTCCCGTTGGAAGATCTTCAGGGCAATAACAGGCGTGGAGCTGTCATCTATGACAGCAATGCCTTCTTCTGGAATACCTCCCGAAGGACCTGCCTGGGGCTCTTCTTGAGGAGTATGTTTATTTACACCAGCATCACCACAAACACATGCATAATGCATTGTATTATGACTGTAGGACAGCTGGGACATCACTACGTGGTAGGAATTTTTCAGCTCCATTATAATCTTATGGGACCGCCATCCTACATGTGGTTCATTGTTGACTGAAACGTCATTAAGCAGTGCATGACTATAACTGGATTTGGCCATTAGGAAGCTCCTGGTGCCTTTGAATGAGAGCAACTTCAATAAACAAGCATGTTTATTGAAGGGGAGAGAATAGGGAGAGTGACCTATTAAAAAAAATAGTTCAATAAACTTTAAACATTCTAATTTTCTCCAGAAGCAGAAGGAATCATCCTCTGATAGTGGGGAGATTTTAGCAGGACATTAAAATTTGTTGTCTTCCTAGATGATTTACATATATTTAATTCTCACAATCACTGTTTGGAGTGGGTATTATTATCCCTGCCATAATAAGTCTCCTGACATAATGAAGTTAAGAAAACTGCCTAAAGTCATACAGCCAGTATGAAGCAAATTTAGAACTCAAACCCAGGTCTGTTCCCACATTCTCTGCTTTTCTTACTGCTTTCAGATTTAGAGCCACCAAGGGGAATATGAAAGTATAGATCTGATGATAGTAGTAGTAGTATAAATATTATTATTTATATATAAGTATATAGTAATAGTAACAATGATGAGGAAGATGAATTGATGGTGGTGCTGATGATAACAGAGGAATTAAATTTCTGCTATTCAAAATTTAACTGCAGTCATGGCCTCATATCTAACTCTATGCCATAGAACACAGTGCCTGTGAGTACTTACAACTAAATGATGTTACTTAATACAAATGACTTTTCTTAGTTTAAATTTAGCCACAGAGTGTCACTCATAGACTTTTCATTTGTCATAATCTAAACATACCTTAAAAATATTTTAAGCCCTTACTCTAATACAGATTTATATTTATTTTTATTTGTACAGTTATGGAAGATACTATAAAAATTATAAATATGCAAACCACGAACATTTCCCTTGAACCTTGAATTGTATGAAATGACACAAAAAGAATGGTTCTCTTGGACATTAAAGTTTAGATTCTTTTGGTACTTGCTTTCTGAATTGTGGCAGTCCAAGAGAGTAGTGTACTTTCTATCAGAAATGTAATTTATAAAACTGGCAGAATGGAAGCTATAAAATTATAGAAAAAACCATGGAGCAGGCAGCATGAATGTTTGAAAGGTAATAAAGTACAACCCGGCTATCCAGCAGGGAAATAAGTCTTTTTAAATTATAAAAATTTTCTATAGGATGGAGGGACTTACCATTTAAGCATGTGACATTTTGAAACTCTTTTAAAATAACACATGTTAAGGTGTACATATTTACCTCCTGAAATAGATGATATTCAACTTGAATTGCCCTTTCGTGATGATTCCAGTAATAGAGTGATTGCCCTCTGGGTATATTGAGGATTATAGGATGATTTTTTCGTATATTAAATGGCTCCATAAAGCTATACCCTCTTTATTCTTGTGTCTGCTTTTTATAGATTTTTTTGTCTCCTTCCTTATCAATGCACATTTCTCATGGCTGTCCATGTACTCACATGAACTCCTTCATGCTTGTTGTAACATTAAACCAGTCCAAATACCCATACACTAAACCCACCCACTACACCCACCCACTACAGCCATGCACATGTAAATAAAGGTAGAATTTGCACATGCCTTTGCTTATTACCTACAATGGGAGCCCCTTTGCAGCCTCCCATCCCATTTTCCAGCTGGCTTCCTGGCCTTGGCTTAATTTCTTACTGCTCCTGCCACTTAGACTTGATTGTGTAGGTGTACCCTTCAGATCTCCCTTCTAGAGAACACGCCGTCTGAGTGTAGTTGGCCAGCAGCCTCCAGCTAGTGGCTACACCTACAGATCTGCAGCATTCATACTCAGGCCTCTCTTCCCTCTCCCGAACACTGCTCCCAGGCAATGCCTGAGTACAGTGGAGTACTATTGCTGGGCCATTTCTGCCTGACAGAAGCTTCTTCTAATGGACGGCCTTTGCGAGAGGCCTTCCCAATCACCTGGTCAAGAATTCTCAGAGCTGCACTGCAGCCTGGAGCTCTTCCTACCCCATTTTTTCTCCTTCCCTCTTTTCTTTCACAAGTGTCACACCTGTCTTGTGGTTTGAAATCTCTCCCCACCTACTCCTGCTCCTCTCCTCTTTATCTTTCACAGATGTTTTCACCAAAATTGTTTTCACATATTATTTTGGCTTGGTGTCTGCTACTCAGAGGCTGTCAATTGACACACTTGGCAAAAAACGGCCTGAGAAAGCAGGCAGTAAAATTAGAGTTAGGGACTGCTCACTCATGTCTGGCTGGCAAGGAGGATCTGATCCCGAGTGGAATGTGAGAAATGAATACTGCTTGGGAATGCATCCTGGTGGAGGGGAACAGATTTGCTAATGTAAATATTTAGGCACTTGGGAGATATGGGGAGAATGATGTCTACAAGAATGGTGCTATTGGCTGATTATCTCAAAGTTCTATGGATTCCTGCAGAGGTATGAGAAACAGAAATAATTAAACAGTGAAAGGCAAAGTATGAGAGACAGAGAGATTGTTTAACTTGGAACACTTTCTTGGGTCAAGGAGTTTAACATCATTGCAAGGAAAACCCCATCTCTACCCCCAAGATGGGGCAAACTCACTGTATAGTAGCTCTCCAGAAGCCTAGAGGCAGTGATGGCCTATTTTGAGTGAACTGGAAATATTGGAGTTGCCATGGCAAATGGTAGAGGAAGAAAAATATAAAGGTTGCTGGAAGTGAATTCATAACGCAAGGCCAGAAAACCACAGCATTCCACACTATGTTCCACAGCACAGCTCAGATAACACATTATTCCCCAAGGCCATCAGGAATGCATTGGTGAGAGGGGCATCAGCATCAGTAAGAAGTTTAGTGGTGGCTTTCCTTGTGGGCCAGAGCTGAAGCTGTCACAGAGTTGGGTTCATTAATAGCAATAGGGACGATAGTACCCCAAGAAGGTAGAGGCCAGCTAACAACGCTTAACTGCCAGAAGTCAGAGGGCTGCCATGACTGTAACTGCCAGCAATATTGGAATAGCTGTCAAGGGGCGTGACCCACAAGAAGTTGTGGAAATGACTTACAGAATCTGGTGTCTCCAGGGGAAAAATAGAAGGGCAGCCAAAGAGATTGGCATTTAACATCTATCATCAGAAACAGGCAAGAACAGAGAAGGCAGCAGGACGAAGGTGGTCGTGCCAATAAAAATTCATAATTCACCCTACAGTTCCTGCATCTGAGATGATTTTCAGACCCAGAATGCAGTGATCGAGAGGTGGCTGTTTCTAAGGAAGCACTGTGCAACACCATAAGTATAAACTGTAGTGATTTCCCCAGTCTTGCCCCAAAGGGACCTGTACCCATCTACTTATGTGACTATGCACTGAAGAAAGAAGAATAAACACATATAGAGGGCTTTGGACACAGTGTCTGAGCTGACATTGATGCCTGAAGACTTAAAGTATCTCAGGGGCCCCTGTTAGATTTGGAGTTTATCATGTAGATCCTTAGCCAGTGGGGTAAGAAACATCATACCATGGAAGGCCAAGAGGAAGCCTTTGAAACAACCACTTTCCTGAGCCAAGATAGTGAATCAAAAATAATGTTGCATCCCAGAAATGATGACAGACATTAATACCACTGTGAAGGATAACTTTATGTGTCAACTTGGCTCGGCCACAGTGCACAGATATTTGGTCAAATATTATTCCAGATGTCTTTGTGAGAGTGTTTTTAGGTGAGATTTATATTTAAATCAGTGGACTTTAAGTAAAACACATTGCCATCCATAATGTGAGTGGGCTTCATCCAATCAGTTGAAGGCCCTAATAGAACAAAAACCTGACCTTTTCAGAGCAAGAGCAAATTCTGACAATAGACTTTGTTGAGACTTCATCCACAACATTTTCTCTTCCTAGCTTGCCAGCAGACTGCCTTCAGACTTGAACTGGGACTCTTTCCTGGATCACTAGCCTGCCAGCCTCTCTAATCAGATTTTGGATTAATCAAGCTTCCACAATCATATGGGCCAATTTGTTAAAAAAAAAAAACCCTCTCTCTTTCTCTCTCCACAGACACACACACACACACACACACACGCACACACACACCTTTTTTATTGGTTTTGTTGCTCTGGAGAGCCCTGACTAATCCAATCACCATTAAAGATTTAAAGGATGCATAGGAGTGGTCCCAATCATACCTCCATTGACTTCACTGAAGTCTCCAATCTGACATCTATAGAAACCACATGGATTCTAGAGAATGACTATAGATTTCCACATGCTCAACCAAGTAGTAGCTCCAATCATAGTTGCTGTGTGAGACGTGATGTTGATGGTAAATCTATCAGGCCTCAGCTCTAGAATATGCTGCCATTGATTTGGTGATTGTATTTTTATCTATTCCAATGAGAAAAGAGGATCCGAAACAGTTCACATTGGCATGAACTGGACAAGATTAATTTACAGTTTTGTCCTCTGGGCTATATTCATGCTGCCCTCTGTCATCATCTAGTTTAAAGAGTCTGTAGCATCACATTGATCCAATACATCAGTGATATAATGCTGATCAGTGATATAATGCAGGACTAGCAAGAAGTGGCTTATATGCTGGAGGCCTTGAGAAGGTACATGAGATCCAGAAGGCAGGAGATAAGACCTCTATAGAACCTGGGTCCTGCCACTTCAGTAAAGTTTTTAAGAATTCAGTGACCAGGGCCAGGCTCAAGACTTCTCCTCCAAAGTAAAAGACAACTTGCTGCATCTTATGTCTCCTACTAAGAATAAGGAAACACAACACCTGTTGGACTTCTCGGAGTTTTGGAGGCAACCCTGTCCACACTTAATATTGGAACTAATACAGTTTCAGCCTGTGAACTGGGTGATATGGAAGGCAGCCAGCTTTGGGTAGAAATTGGAGCCAAAAGGAGCTCTGAAGGCTCAGGGTACAGTTCAAGCAGTCTTACCACTGGAAGTTGAGACATGAGGAAGTCTGCCACAGAAGCATGTGGATAGACATAGGGAGTGGACATAAAATGAGAAGATTATTTTGTATTACATGTTAATGCCCCTAGAAAGTACTCATTTTGGAAAAGGCACTGAAAAACCAAATAGTCAAAATGACTCAGCCAGTTGACATTAGCTAGCCATCAGCAATGGCCATTCTAGATTTGGAACAATGGGCACGTTAATGGAATGGCTGTAGTAGCAAAGATGGGCCCTATCAATGAGTCCCTCCTTACTTAGGCCAGTCTAACTACTTCCGCCTCAGGATATGCAGTCTATCAGCAACAGAAACCAACACTGAGACCTGATATCACACTATTCCTCAAGAAGACCCATAGCTATTTGGTGCTATTGAGCTCTTCTGTCCTAGAAGGGCCAATGGTTCATGCTCAGAGTGATAAACACTATATCTGTGTTTGCCTTTTCTGCCTGAAGAGCTGCAGCCAGCATTATGATCCAATGATGTATAGAATACATGATTCACAGGCACAGAATTCCACATAACATGCCATTTGACCAGGGAAACCGCTTTAAAGTGAAGAAGGTGCAAGAGTGAGCCCTTGACCATGGAATCCACTGATCCTTCACCATCTCAAAGTAGCCAGCCGGATCAAGTGTTGGAAGAGTTCACTGAAGCACAGCTGAAGAACCAACTCAGGCAATAATCTGAAAGATAGTGCTATGATTTGGATGTGGTTCATCCCCATCAAAACCCATGTTGAAATTGGATCCCTAATATGGCAGTATTGGGAGGTGGGGCCTTCTAGAAGGTGTTTGGGTCATAGGGCAGATAGCTTATGAATAGATTAATGTCCTCCCTTGAAGGTGAGTGAGTTCTTGCTCTTGAGGGAATGGATTAGTTCCTGAGAGTGGGTTGTTAAAGGAGTCTGGCTTCCTTGGTTTCTGTCTCCTGCTTCCTGTCTTACCATGTGATCTCTTTGAACATGCCCACTACCCTTCCATTTTCTGCCATGAGTTGCAGCAGTCTGAGGCCCTCACCAGATGCAGCTGCCCAATCTTCAACTTCCCAGCACCAGAATGATGAGTCAAATAAACCTCTTTTCTTTAAAAATTACCCAGCCTCAAGTATTCTGTTATAGCAACACAAAACAGACTAAGACAGGTGGGGTGACATTACTCAGGGTGCAGTATTTGCATTGAACCAGAGACCCCCATCTGGTAGTGAATCTCCAAATGAAAGAATACATGAGTATAGGAACCTGAGAGTAGAAGCAGTTGTGACCCACTTATCATCACTCTCAATGACCTACTGGAGAACTTTTTGCTTCCTGTCCCCACAACTCTGAGCTCAGAGGGGGTGAGGTTCTCATCCCCAAAGAAGCACACTCTTGCCAGAGGGATGGAACAGGTCCCACTTAACCACAACAATGGCTGCTTCCAGAGCATTTTGGACTCCTTGTGTCCAGAGACAGGTAGGAAAGAAGAGAAGTAACAATCTTAGCCAGAGCAATAGACTCAGGAAAGCAGGAGGAAGTAGGGCTGCATTTCCGCAATGCAATCTGCTTGGGCACCTCTTGGTGCTGCATTGCCCAATTATAATTATGAATAGACACATGAATGGACATATTAGCCTGACAAGGTGTGATGACCAAGGAATCAGATCCTTCAGGCATGGGACTTTGGGTCATACCACCAGGTAAGCCACCAGGAAAGGCAGAGGTGATTGAGAGTGAGAGGGATTTAGAAAGGACAGTGGAGGAGGGAGACAATGAATACCAGTTACAGTTCTGAGATCAGCTGCAGCTTCAAGGGGTGTCGTTTGTGCTGCCAGCCTCCCTCTTGGAAGTTTCCTCTCAGGAAGAGAGGCTCAAAGGAACCATGGAGGATTGCTCTATAAACATGTGTGGGAACATGTATCTGTGTGACACAAGGTTAAGCCATAGCAGCCATGTGGTGTGCCACTCTGATGTCCCTTCCAAAGAACCTGCTGTGAAGAACACAGCTAGCTGGCGACATTTAGCTGCTGCATGTTCTGACCTGGCACAGCATTCATGCTAAAGCCATGCTGTCCCCAGGGTGCTCCTGGCTAATGACAGAGCACAGTGAGGACACTAGCACTGGGTCATTGCTCCGCAGTGCATGACTGCTGTAATGAACATTCCATGCTAGGGCACACTTGCCACTGGCCTGGCTGCACTGCAGTCTAGGGCTCTTTCTACAAGATCCTCCTTCCTTTCTTCTCTCCTTGTACAAGAGTCAGACTTCTATTTTGTGACACCCCCCTGCTCTTGCTCCCTCTCCCCTTTATTCTTCACAGGCATTTTCCCCAAAAAATCTCCTACCCATCTCATTCTTTCTTGGTGTCTTGCTTCTTGGAGGACTTGAACTGAGACAATTGTCTTTTGATATTTAGAATCCGCTACAAACTTTGACATATGTATTAGTTCTTTTGTGCTGCTATGACAAAATACCAGAACCTGGGTAATTTATAAAAGACAGAAATTTATTGCTCACAGCTCTGGAGGCTGAGAAGCCCAAGATCAAGGTGCTGGCAAATTCAGTGTCTGATAAGGGCTGCTCTCTGCTTCTAAGATGGCACCTTCTTGCTGTGTCCTCACATGGCAGAAGGTGGAAGGGCAACAAAGGGCTAGCTAGTTCCCTCAAGCCCTTTTATGAGGGCACTAATCCCTTTCATGAGGGCACAGCCCTCATAACTTAACCACCTCCTAAAGGCTCACCTCTTAACACTATTGCATTGGGTCTTAGATTCCAACATTTGAATTTGGTGGGAACACAAACATTCAAAACATAGCAATATGTGTTCATTCTTGTTTTATTCTTCTGCCATCTTAGATAAATTCACTTCAGTTTTACCCCTTCAGTTTCACCCCTTGAGTGCTCCACCCCGGCACATTTCCAGGCTGTTTTTGTGAATCTACACTTGAATCTGGCATTCAGGCGTACTTTTAAAGACCATATCCAATTAGGTCAGTCCTGGCAACAGTCTTATAGTTGATTAGTAATAGATTACAGTCCTTGGACAATTATTGCTTCTGAAACTGAGCTAACAGGTGCTTCATGTCATCAATGCATAAATTACCTGGTCTCATTTAGCAGGCAGTTTTTAAAAACACATTAAACTTCTTTTCACAGATTCTACATTCACACATCCCCTCTGAGCCAACTGAGGTGTGGGTTTTCAAGTTAATTTTCCCCACACCTTTCCAAATATATTGCTGGATCTAAATTCCTAGGATTCTCTAGTTAAAGTAGAATTTATTGTAGAATCATTAACATTTGAGCTGCCCACTCAAAAGGAGTGTTCCTACAATTGCCTCTGTTTTCAGCTAATTTTATATTTCTCCATTTTGCTGTATCCCAGTTCTCTTGCCAGCTCTTCCATTTCTTTTTTGGTTGTAATATTCCATTACTCCTTCTGCTTTTGCACTCAATTGTACATTTACGGGCAGCATTTTGCTTTTATTCACCCAGTAAGAGAAACCCAACCTTTGAAGCTGTACTGTTCCAGAATAGTTTTCACATGAGTACAGATTTTTTCTTAATATACTTTTCAGCTGGTGAAATTTTTTCTAACACAGAAAAAGATTCCAAGATAGGGCATAACAAAGAAAACCTTAATAAACTGGGTTAGTGCTAATTTCCATACATACAGTTGAAAGTTTCCCAGGTGCCCATGATTATAGAACCTATCTGATGCAACTGCCCATTGATGCGGTTATATTTTACCTACAAAATGTTCATTCACAAAGCTCACCCAGGTTTCCACTGAATTGATTCTAACACAGTACATGCATATCTATAACTGCCTCAAAATAACCATCTTGGAGAATCATATGCCTGAAGGAGTTTCAGTTCCACTGTATTCTCCTGTTTTCAGGCAGAATTGTACATACACAAACAAGGTGGAACAAAAGGTTCCCCAGAAAAATTAGTCAATAAGCTCACCCTAGAGTTTAACGATGGGTACAGACAGAAATTTCTTCTTTGATTATAAAAATGTCTCTGTTGTAGCTCAAATCTATTTTTATTATGTCTGATATAGAAATTTAAAATTCTTTTTTTTTTTTTGAGACTGATTGTCACTCTGTTGACCAGGCTGGAGTACAGTGGTGGAATCTTGGCTCACTGCAACCTCCCCCTCCTGGGTTCAAGTGATTCTCCTGTTTCAGCCTCCCAAGTAGCTAGGATTACAGGCACGTGCCACCACACCCAGCTAATTTTTGTACTTTTTTAGTAGAGACGAGGTTTCGCCATGTTGGCCAGGTTGGTCTTGAACTCCTGACCTCAAGTAATCCACCTGCCTTGGTCTCCCAAAGTGCTGGGATTACAGGTGTGAGCCACTGTGCCTGACTAAAATTCTTATTATGTGTATTTTTACACAATGGGCAAACATATTCCCCAAGTTGTAACTATTTATTTCATATAATATACAATTTTGTGTAAATTACCATTTTTCTATTTGTATCAAAATACAACTCATTCATTCATTTATTCAATACCTATTTATTAACCTCAAGCCATCCTTTTAACAATTTTATACAAAATTTATACAAAAACTATACAGCTTCTATCTTTTGAAAATTGCAATGAACTCATAGCTTTTTTTTTTTTTTTTTTTTTTTTGTTTGAGATGGAGTCTCGCTCTGTCACCCAGGCTGGAGTGCAGTGGCGCAATCTCTGCTCACTGCAAGCTCCGCCTCCCAGGTTCACGCCATTCTCTTGCCTCAGCCTCCCAAGTAGCTGGGACTACAGGCGCCCACCTGGCTAATTTTTTGTATTTTAAGTAGAGACGGGGTTTCACCGTGTTAGCCAGGATGGTCTCAATCTCCTGACCTCGTGATCCGCCCACCTTGGCCTCCCAAAATGCTGGGATTACAGGCGTGAGCCACCGCACCTGGCCTCATAGCTTCTTTAATAAACTGAGTGTTGCTTGAGCCTAGGAGTTTAAGACCAGTCTGGGCAACATAGCAAGATCTTGTCTCTACAAAAAACAAAAACAGACTGAATATCTTCCAATTATTGTGATCATTTTTAATGTCAAATTTGTTACCTTTTGCCCAGTGACTATTCTCTCTAGGCTGTACTGTCTTATTTTTAACACTTAATTAGGCATTTCCAAAAACATCTTTAGTGTTTGACAGCAATGAGATGTATCAGGCGCTTCTTGCTTTGTCCTCTCCTAAGATCTGGTACTATATACCTTATAAGGAGCCCTAGTTCTTTAGTGAATAATTTTTTTAAGAGAAGAACTATGGGACTAGGAATTCAGTTTGTATTTTTCCTCATGACTATTGGAAGTAATTTGAACTGACATCTATAGGGTAAGTCAAAGTTAGCCAGGTGAAGTATAGGAGCAAGGGTGTTTTAGGCAGAGAGGAGATGTAATAAGGCAGGAACATAAATAAGCAGTAAAATAATGTATATTAACTAATACAGAAACAGATTTAAAGGGACTAGGGAAGTACAACAGAACAACATCATACCTAGTCTGGAAACTGAAGAGTGTTGGTCAGGAAAGGCTCTCTAAACAAAGTGACTATTGGCTTAGGTTGTAGCCACTTCTGATGCTCACCAATACCCAGTTCTCTTTCCCTTCCTGAGTGTATGGAAAGCTACACTTCCTGGCTTCTTTGTAATTAATCTAGGCCATGTAGCTAGCCAACAAAATGTTAGCAGAAGTGATGTGTGTCACTTCCTGGCTGAGGCAGTGAAAGACCCTCTGTGGTTCTCTAATCCCTCACTCTTCCCATGACAAAGTGGCCAGCAGCATTCCAGTTAACAGACCTCTGTCATGTAGGCCCTTAAATGACTAGAGGAAGCAGAGCACTTCCTTATCAGCCTTGGTATGAATGGGAAATAATCTTTCATGTGCCGAGCTGCTGAAATTTGTAGATTGTTGATTGTCATAGCAAACCTGATCTATTATGACTGATGCAACCTCCTATCTTCCTTACACCTTAGGTAAGCTTAACCCCTCTTGGGTTGGCATGGTAGGAGAGCAGCCAGGCATCAAGATATCAATTTGCAACTGAAGCTAATGACAAAAGCCACCAGGAAAGTAAGATTTTTCTGTCTCCTAATCCAAGGTTCCTTCCAGGAAGTGATGTTGCCAGGCAAAACAGACTTAAAAATATCTGATCTGGGCCAGGTGTGGTGGCTTGTGCCTGTAATGTCAACACTTTGGGAGGTGGGAGGATCTCTTGAGGCCAGGAGTTCAAGACCAGCCTGGGCAACATAGCAAGACCCGCCTGGGCAACATAGCAAGACCCAGTCTCTGCAAAAATAAAAAATTAGCCGAGTGTGGTGGCACACACCTTTAGTTTCAGCTACTCCGGAGGTTGAAGAGGGGGACTCACTTGAGCCCAAGAGTTTGAGGCTGCAATGAGTTGTGATTGCACCACTAGACTCCAGCCTGGGTGACAGAATGAGACCCTGTCTCTAAACAAAATGAAACAACAAACAAAAAAACCAAAAAACCCTCCATCTAGTGTGTTTACACTAGTTATGATCAAATCTGTGGGAGCTATAACAGGTCTTCAATCCTTAGAAATTTCTGGAGATCATTCCATCCCTTATGATAGTTGACTTCACTTGCATGTGGCTCTTCTCCCTGTGCCATCATTCCCATGCGGGGAAGGGGATGTGAGCCTGTAACCGAGGCAGCTGGGAATGTTGCTGGCACAATGGAGTCTTAGGAGGACCCCTGGCTCTATGTTGTCAAATTCCCAAATGCTTAGTTTATCTCGATTATGTGGTTGTAAAATGTAAACACTTTATATCTATGTATCTTGTCTAAGTCTTTATTAGTCAAAACACATTCTTCTAAACACACTAACTTAATACCAATATTTCTGTTAATGTAACACAGACACACATATCATACCCAGAAAAGTTCCAAGTATAATTAACTACATAATTGCAGATTTTAAAATCCTTTTTTGACCCATGTTATGGGTCATTTTGTTCATTTAATAGTTGCCTTCTGCTCATTTTGCTGAACACAGGGTCTGAAAATAAATAAATAAATAAATATGAGGACCAGGACTCTGCTCTGCACCTATCCCCAAAGCTTAACACAGGTCCTTATGCACAGTAGGTATGAAATACATATTTGTTGAATGAATGGCTCATTTTATAGGGATCACTGGTAGTTGCAATGAAAAGTATACATTGGAATTTAGTGGGACTAGAAGCAGAGTCCAGATGGAGAGCACTGCAGTTCTTCAAATGAGAGATGAAGATGACTCAGGCCAATGTAGTCACAGTGGGGATGTGGAGAAATGAACAGATTTGGGACATACTTAGAATGGAGGGTAGTTAGGACTTGGTGATTGAATATTAGGAGCCATGCAGGGGCAAAAAGTGAACACTTCCACCTTGGGTAATGAAAAGAGAAAGGGAACCCTGAGGGGGAACGGGTTTAGGAGACCACAGGTAGATGATGATGAGTCCAGTTGGTATGAATTCCTATGAACTATCCAAGTATCAGTGCCCTGTAGGCAATTATGTATATCAGCTCTATAACTCAGGCAGGACAGTGGCCTGTGCCTGAAAAACAGGTTTGGGGAAAGGCATAGCCACAGAAATTTGCAGTCATGTAAATATATGAAAGCAGCCTGTGAGATGAGAGCCTAGGATAAAACCCTGAGGATTACCTACATTTAAGGTTCTGTTTTTCTCAAAGGAATTAGAGCTTGTTTATTGAATTTGTTGCATTTGGTAGGGTATACTTAGAAAATAGCTTTCTTTACTGAGAATGATGATTTCCCATTTCATCCATGTCCCTACAAAGGACATGAACTCATCATTTTTTATGGCTGCATAGTATTCCATGGTGTATATGTGCCACATTTTCTTAATCCAGTCTATCATTGTTGGACATTTGGGTTGGTTCCAAGTCTTTGCTATTGTGAATAATGCTGCAATAAACATACGTGTGCATGTGTCTTTATAGCAGCATGATTTATAGTCCTTTGGGTATATACCAAGTAATGGGATGGCTGGGTCGAATGGAATTTCTAGTTCTAGATCCCTGAGGAATCGCCACACTGACTTCCACAATGGTTGAACTAGTTTACAGTCCCACCAACAGTGTAAAAGTGTTCCTATTTCTCCACATCCTCTCCAGCACCTGTTGTTTCCTGACTTTTTAATGATTGCCATTCTAACTGGTGTGAGATGGTATCTCATTGTGGTTTTGATTTGCATTTCTCTGATGGCCAGTGATGGTGAGCATTTTTTCATGTGTTTTTTGGCTGCATAAATGTCTTCTTTTGAGAAGTGTCTGTTCATGTCCTTCGCCCACTTTTTGATGGGGTTGTTTGTTTTTTTCTTGTAAATTTGTTGGAGTTCACTGTAGATTCTGGATATTAGCCCTTTGTCAGATGAGTAGGTTGCGAAAATTTTCTCCCATTTTGTAGGTTGCCTGTTCACTCTGATGGTAGTTTCCTTTGCTGTGCAGAAGCTCTTTAGTTTAATTAGATCCCATTTGTCAATTTTGGCTTTTGTTGCCATTGCTTTTGGTGTTTTAGACATGAAGTCCTTGCCCATGCCTATGTCCTGAATGGTAATGCCTAGGTTTTCTTCTAGGGTTTTTATGGTTTTAGGTCTAACATTTAAGTCTTTAATCCATCTTGAATTGATTTTTGTATAAGGTGTAAGGAAGGGATCCAGTTTCAGCTTTCTACATATGGCTAGCCAGTTTTCCCAGCACCATTTATTAAATAGGGAATCCTTTCCCCATTGCTTGTTTTTCTCAGGTTTGTCAAAGATCAGATAGTTGTAGATATGTGGCATTATTTCTGATGGCTCTGTTCTGTTCCATTGATCTATATCTCTGTTTTGGTACCAGTACCATGCTGTTTTGGTTACTGTAGACTTGTAGTATAGTTTGAAGTCAGGCAGTGTGATGCCTCCAGCTTTGTTCTTTTGGCTTAGGATTGACTTGGCGATGCAGGCTCTTTTTTGGTTCCATATGAACTTTAAAGTAGTTTTTTCCAATTCTGTGAAGAAAGTCATTGGTAGCTTGATGGGGATGGCATTGAATCTGTAAATTACCTTGGGAAGGATGGCCATTTTCATGATATTGATTCTTCCTACCCATGAGCATGGAATGTTCTTCCATTTGTTTGTATCCTCTTTTATTTCCTTGAGCAGTGGTTTGTCGTTCTCCTTGAAGAGGTCCTTCACATCCCTTGTAAGTTGGATTCCTAGGTATTTTATTCTCTTTGAAGCAATTGTGAATGGGATTTCACTCATGATTTGGCTCTCTGTTTGTCTGTTATTGATGTATAAGAATGCTTGTGATTTTTGTACATTGATTTTGCAAGAACAAAAAACCAAACACCGCATATTCTCACTCATAGGTGGGAATTGAACAATGAGAACACATGGACACAGGAAGGGGAACATCACACTTCGGGGACTGTTGTGGGGTCGGGGGAGGGGGGAGGGATAGCATTGGGAGATATACCTAATGCTAGATGACGAGTTAGTGGGTGCAGCGCACCAGCATGGCACATGTATACATATGTAACTTACCTGCACATTGCGCACATGTACCATAAAACCTAAAGTATAATAATAATAATAATAATAATAATAATAATAAAAGAAAAAAAAAAGAAAATAGCTTTCTTTTTCTGCCATCATTGCATTAAAACCATTACACCTGGGGAAAATATCTTGAGCGCAATCCATTAATTTTTGTTAATGTATTGGTATGCAAATAGTCCCATTTTCATATACTAAAACATTCAGACCAATCTAAATTAAAACTTTTATCTCACATGCAGTCCAAACTTTCTTCCTTCCTCTAGCCTGAGCCCGATCCAGGCTCCCAATAATGGAGTGGAAAGAGTTATGTTCTGTTCCTTCACTTTTTTGGTCTGTATTTTCCCCCATTCCTCTCTTGCTCTTGGTTCCCTCCAGGTTAAGATAGGAAGGTATGATAAGAGAAAACATGGAAAAAACATTTCTTTTGCAATTGGCTGTCAGGCGTCCTCTGTGATGACCAATGATAAAATGACTTTCCTCTCATGGGGGACTTTGTGAGCTCTCTAAGGATGCTTGTTACTGATCTTTCCCCAAAACTTTTGGGGACCTCTACTCTTCCTTGACTTAAAAAATTCATTATCTAACTGGCTTCTTACCATTCCCCACAATTTCCACCTTTTTATTTTTCTTGCTGGAGTCACTAGCTCCTACATGGTCCACTTCTTGGATAGGATCCTTGCAAGACCATGCTGCCTTCCTTTATTAGTCAGGATGGGCTAGGTTATGCCACTTGCTCCTAAATTTCAGTAGATACTCACTCTCACTCATGCTACCTGTACATTTCAGGTTAGCAGCAAGCTTCTGCTTATTGTAGTCGTTCAGGGACCCAGGATGTTAGAGAATGCCTCTTGACTCATGCTTCTATGATAACCATAGCAGGTGGAAAAAACCACAGTGAATCCTACACTGGGTCTTCAAGCTCCTACCCTGAAGTGATACCTCTCTTTCTGCCTACATTTCATGAGCCAAAGCTGGTCACATATGCAAGGCTAACTTGAAAGAGTGTAAGAAAGTACAATCCACAGGCCCAGATAGAGAGAAGTATTAGAATATTTTTAAACAGCTCTGATGACTGTCATATCTCCACATGGTCCAGGTGACCTCGAGGGAAAATTCCAAACCCTGGGAACATAGGCTGCTCTCATCATCTCTCCCCATCTTCCTGCTCACTCCACTGACAGAGCCTTTTCAGACAGGTTCTGTCTTTATGTCTTTATCGTTGACTCCTAAACTCTTTGAAGGCCATGCCAGGCTCTCCAAAATTTTATGTTTTGCTCTAATAAGAGCCTGAAGGTGGGCTAAGGAGTTTTTGCATTTCAGCAATCATCTAACTAAAAGTAAGAGGCCAGTGTTTATTTGTGGAAAACACCAACCCTAAACTTCTCTGAGTCTTCACTTTTGCCTCTCTCATTTGGCTTCAAGTGGAGTAGCACACCCCTTACCTCCTCTCTTTGAACAGAAATAAGCCACAGCACTCCATACTTGGCCAGCAGCTCTCTTTCAAGAAATCTTCCAGTGAATCCCTAAGTGAGCAAAGGGGCACAGGACAAAATCTGTCCACTCTTAGCAAGTTATGCCTCTCTTTTGAATGTGGGAGTCCATGTCATTTGTTTGCAGCTTAAATTTGAGACATCAGGGTGAGTCTCATTTAGCATTTTATTATATCTCCAAATGGACTGAGGATGAACTACCAGAGGTAGGAAGAAAATCAGGAGGACATAGATTCTTGGGAGCCAAGGAGAGAGTTTCTAAAAGAAAGAAGGATTCCAACAGTTTGAAATCTATTGAGAGGCCAAGAAAAATAAGAACAGAAAAGTGTCCACTGGATCCCAGGGAAAATGTGATGGCTTTGCCAAGGATGGTTTTAGTAGAATGGTGGGGAATGAGTTATGTAACTGTGGGCTGAGGAGTGAGAGGGAGGTGAGGGGGTCCGGACAGCCATCATTGCAAGCGCATATCAAGCAGTGTGGCTGTGATGGGAAGGGAGAGATAAGGTGGGGCTCAAGGGGAACACGGGAGTGGGAGGAAGGTTTTTTTTTTTTTTTTTTTTTACAGTGAAAGACTTGATCATGTGTTAGTACTAACAAAAAAGGAGCTAGTTGAGAATGAGAGTTTAAATGGATGATGCAATGGTTTTCAGTCAGTAATTTTTCCATCTCCAAAAGAAAACTAACTCACATAACTGATGTTACAATTCACTGCAGAGCTGCTGGTAGGCTGTGGGATGCTAGTATAGGTGTACGGGGTGGGGAGGGGGGATGAGAAGAAGAAGAACGGGAATACTTTTTCAGTGTGAAGAATAATGGTGCTTGGACAGCTGTGGTTTTTCATTCAACAGAGTAGATATGTTCATAGGGTTCTAAAATTTTATAAGCATTTTTGTATTCTCAAGTGAATACTACTCTCATCTTGGTGGTGAACAGGAGGCTTAACTTGCTCTCCTGGTGCTATTTATACAGCTAATTAAACTGAATGTTATGTATTTCATTGCTTATAATAGGAAAAACCCTAAAGGTACCAGTTAGTATCTACAAGGAACTAATCTGCTAAGTGCTTTTTGTCTCCCAACTCCCACTCAAGTACTTTCCTGCAGCAACAACCATTACTCCCCTCTGGATATGTAAACCTTTTGATTTCTACACAATTTAAAGTATTTAATTTTGGGTGATTTTAAAAAAACCAACTTCCTGTGGTATGTGTAAAAAAGATGTGTTTCCACACCTCCATTCAAACTTGTTTCCAAGTTTAGGTCTATGGATTGCTAAATTTGATCTGGAAATGTTCTTAGACATAATTTCCAAGCATGTCATTATTTCTGTCTCTTTCCCTGACATGCCTCCTCACTGAGCATCCCCCGCCAACCATCTAGTACTGTGTCTAGAAACAGTAAAAATTCATTCAGTATCAGATGAAAGAACAAATGAAAGCATGGATGAAAGAATGTATGAAAGATAAGGAATATTGAATGCACGAAAAGTAATATAGAATGTCTGTCTCCATTCCAACCTCCCTGTACAATGCCTTACTGAGCAATCAAGTCTGGAAAGCTCAAGTCTCCATGTTTCAGACTTCCTTACATCTCATTTTCCATATGTAGCCTCACTTCTACCACAGAGGTATATTACACAAAAACTGGAAGATGAAAATGGCTCTTGTAAAATGGAGAGCATATGTCTGCCAGTTTTCCCCAGAGGTCATTTATTTTTCTGTAGCAGTGGTAGCCAAGTTTCCTGTATCTGGTCCTTACCCCTGCGGGTATTTGGAGGTTGATAATGTGCCTCGGAACCCTAAGAAAGAGAGTGTTTCAGAAACAACGAGGCTGAGGCTGTGTGGTGGTAGAATCAGTTGTCACGGCTGTAGCTTCCCAGTCTTAGAAGAGGCAGCAGCATCCTTGATGGGTCAGTTCTGCAGTATTGTTCTGAGAGTTGTTTGTGGAAGTTCAACCTAGATGTCCCTCCTCCAGTCCTTCCAGGGCTTGGGTAAGCAAAGAAGTAATTAGTGCTGTTTATCAAATATGTTTCTGGTTTTCTGTTTTCTAGGCACATGGTAGGATTGCTCCATCTGCCCCTTTGGAATTGATTTTGGCTATCTGACTTGCTTGAGCCAATGAAATGAGAACAAAAGTGTGCTTTCTGGATGCAAGCTTCAAGAAACAGTGCACAATTCATCACCTCTCTTTCTACCATGGGTAACAGCAATTTACCAGAAAGTGGTTGCTCCTTTAACTTGGAATGAGGATGCTACAAAATGGAATCCCCAATCAACCCACAATGTTCACATAGTATAATGTGAGAAATAAACCTTTATTTCTTTTATAGAATGAGATTTGGAGGCTGTTGGTTGCCGCAGTACAGCCCAGGCCATCCTGTTAATCCAGTAAGTCATTCCTTTCTTCTTAAACTATCTGAAGTGAATTTTGCTGTCTGCAATAGAGCCCTGAGTGATTATTTTCGGGAATGTGATACTGACATACAGTTTAAAAACTAAACATGGTTAAATTTATGGGATCATACCCATCTTCTGCTTTTTAAATTTTCCCCATCATGCATGGAGCCTAGCAGCAGGGCTACTATATTGCACACCTCCAGGGGACACTGTTCACATTGCAATGGTGCCCTGAGAATGCTACACTGTGAATGGCATTCTTGGATTTTGGCAATGCCAACGCCCCAACAAGTAGAGAGCTAGAGGCATAGCATGAAAATTATCTTATTTGGCTTGTCTCATAACAAGGAAGTTAGAAAGTAAACAGAACCAGTAACTATAACATAAAGTTGTACTAAATTATTAACTAAGTTAATATGGTTATAATAAAAATAAGACCCTGAGATGGAGGGCTGATTATTTGGAACCACAAAGATTTTTATTAAAATGATCACTACAAAAAAAAAAGCTCAATTCAATTCTAATGTTTTCTTCTGAGGTTTTAAACCTCAAATCCATTTTGTAACAGAAGACAGATAGTATACTTGTTGAGATTAGGTCCAGCAGAAATGTGGCAGAAAAGTCCAAAACAACAGTGACTTATACAAATGAGACTTATATAAGACAAATTTATTTCTTTGTTACACAAAGTTCAGTAAAAGACAGCCCAGAATAGGGCAGCTTCTTTTTTTTTTTTTTTTGAGACAGGGTCTCACTCTGCCACCCAGCCTGGTGTGATCACGGCTCACTATAGCCTTGACCTTGCCAGGCTCAAGTGATCCTCCTACTACAGCCTCCTGAGTAGCTGGCACCACAGGCACAGAACACCATGCCCTGTTAACTTTCTTTTCTTTTCTAGACATGGGATTTTGTTATGTTGCCCAGGCTGGTCTCCAACCCCTGGGGTCAAGAGATCTACCCACTTTGGCATCCCAAAGTCTTGGGATTACAGGCATGAGCCACCACAGCCAGACAGGGCAACTTCTTAAAGTTGTCAAGAACCCAGGCTCTACCATCCTGAACATGTGCCTTATTTGTTATAGTCCAAAACAGCTGCTTAAGTCAAGCCACTACATCTACATTCCAGGAAACAAGAAAGAGTAAAAGGGTAGAAGAGCATGTTTCTTCTCTTTAGGGATTCACACTATATTTCTGATTACATCTTATTGGCCAGAATGTAGTCACATGATCATACTCTTAGTTGTGAGGCTGGGAAATGACATCTTTACTTTGGATAGCCCTGTGTCTAACTAAGAATTGGGGTTTATATTACTAAGTAAGAAAGAAAGAATAAATGGAGTGGGGGAATATTTAGCAATCTGTATCACAAATGGTTAGTGTAGTGGGTTGAATAGTGTCTCCTCAAAATTTATGTCCACCCCAAACCTCAGATTGTGACCTTATTTGGAAATAGGGTCTTTGCAGAGGTAATTGGTTAAAGATCTTGAGATGAAATCATCCCTGATTTCGAATGGCCCTAAATCCAAAAATTGATGTCCTTGTAAGAAGAGGAGAGGATACAAAGAGACACAGAGAAGAAGGTCATGTGAAGATAGAGGTAGAAATTGGAGTTATGCTGTGATATGGTTTGGCTGTGTCCCACCCAAATCTCATCTTGACTTGTAGCTCCCACAATTCCCACGTGTTGTGGGAGGGACCCAGTGGGAGGTAATTATTTCATGGATGGGGGCATCTTTCCTGTGCTGTTCTGGTGAATAAGTCTCACAAGATCTGATGGTTTTATAAAGGGGAGTTTCCCTGCACAAGTTCTCTCTCTTTGCTGGCTACCATGTAAGACATTCCTTTGCTCTTCCTTCATCTTCTGCCATGATTGTGAGGCCTCCCCAGCTATGTGGAACTGTGAGTCAATTAAACCTCTTTCCTTTATAAATTACACAGTCTGGGGTATATTTTTATCAGCAGCATGAAAACAGACTAATGCATGTTGCCACAAGCCAAAGACCACCAGGAGCTACCAGAAGCTAGAAAAGGCAGTAAGCCACCAAGAGCTACCAGAAGTTAGAAAAGGCAGTGATTATTTGGTAGAGCCTTCAGAAGGAGCATGGCTTAGACAACACCTCCATTTCAGACTTCTGGCCAGCAAAACTGTGAGAGAATACCTTTCTATGATTTCAAGTCATCAAGTTTGTGGCCATTTGTCACAATGTTACTGCTGGTGATAATTTCTTCTTTTTCTTTTTCTGATGTAAGTTCTCAGCTCTGTCACCCAGATTGGAGTGCAATGGCATGATCAGAGATTGGAGTGCAATGGGATGACCATAGCTCTCTGCAGCTTCAACCTCCCAGGCTCAAGCAATCTTCCCACCTCAGCCTTCCAAGTAGCTGAGACCATAGGCATGTGCTAGCACACCCAGCTAATTTTTAAAAAAAATTTTGTAGAGAAAAGGTCTTGCTATGTTGCCAGGGCTGTTCTTCTATTCTCGTCATAGAACCATGATTTTCAGCTCCACACAGAAGAATATAAAGACACAATGTAGACAGTTTACATATATTTAGCACATTATTTGTAGCAAGAATCTAACATACATTTTGTCACTTAATCTTTACAATGATCTTATATGGTTGGTATTATACCCATTTAACAGATGAAGAAACAGGATGAAAGAGGTTAAGTATTACAAGTAGTCAAGAGCAAGAGTCAATGGCTATACCCAGCTCTGACTCTCAAGTCCAAACTCTCTCCCATGGGGTGATTGTTGGGGGAAATAACTGACTCACTCACGTACCTAACAGATTGCTTTGTGCAAAGGGGATGAAGATTTCTATCAACAACGTGTTCACTTCCAGGCATGACTTTCCCATGTCAAAGCAATGCACTTCAAACAAACAACAAATCTTTATGTGCTGGGCATTGAGGGGGATATAACGATATGTAAGACAATCTATCTCAAATTGCTTATGATCTTAGCAGTGGCTAGGGACTAAGAATCTATGATAGGACTATATGAATGTCTTTGAACTCTGGCTCTTATACATGATTACATATCAAAATCAGCTTGGTATACTTTTAGAAATCCAGATTCCTAAGCCCCACTGTAGCCAATTGAATCAGAATATTTGAGAATGTTTCCCAGTACTCTGCATTTTAAAAAAGCTCTTTAGGTAATTCTTACCTAGCTAATTCAGCCTCAGTTTAAATACTTTCCGTGTATAAACACCTTCAATGTTAGTGATAATTAAAAACACTAGTTATATATGATACTAATGTTATAATTTTTCTTAATAGTAATTATATACTACTTATACCTGAAGAGCTCAGATATAGGATAACTATTTTGACAATTCCTATGTGCACTTATAGTGCCCTTCTGCAGAGTGAATAGCACTTCTTATTCCTCTAATAAATATGACAATAGTCTGGGCATGGTGGCTCACACCTGTAGTCCCAGCACCTTGGGAGGCTGAGATGGGTGGATCATCTGAGGCCAGGAGTTCAAGATGAGCCTGGGCAAAATGGTGAAACCCCATCTCTAATAAAAATACACACACACACACACACACACACACACACACACACACAAATTAGCCAGGTGTGGTGACGTGCCCCTGTAATCCCAGCTACTTGGGAGGCTGAGGCAGGAGAATTGCTTGAACCTAGGAGGCAGAGGTTGCAGTGAGCTGAGATTGTGCCACTACACTCCAGCCTGGGCAACAGAGCGAGACTCTGTCTCAAAAAAAGTAAATAAATAAAAAAATAAAAAAGACAATAGATTGCAAAGAGGCTTTGTAATCCTACTTGCAGGCTGGGCATGGTGGCTTATGCCAATAATCTCAGCACTTTGGGAGGCCAAGGCAGGAGGACTGCTTGAGCCCCAGAGTTTGAGACTAGCATGGACTCTTTGTAGAGTCGCCATCTCTACAAAAAAATAAAAAGTTAGCTGGGTGTGCTGGCACATGCCTGAATCCCAGTTACTTGGAAGGCTGGGGGAAGAGGATTGCTTGAGCCAGGGAGGTTAAGCCTGCAATGAGCCATGATAGTGCCACTGCACGATCGCATGTCTCTTTTTTTTTTTTTTTGAGATAGAGTCTCGCTCTGTTGCCCACGCTGGAGTGTAGTGGCACAATCTCAGCTCACTGCAACCTCTGCCTGGGTAATAGAGCAAGACCTCATCTCAAAAAAAAAAATAAATAAACAAATAAGAAAAAGTGTACTTGCATGCTCTCAAAACAATCAAGCAATAAGTAGCTCTGTGATATCTAGATATTTCACATGTGCCAAGTATTGAGGTAATGGAGTTTTTCACTTTGAACCTGCCCTTGTTGAATTCAGAATTAAAGAAGTCACAGAGAAAGGTAGACACGTCAACTGCTGTCTTAGTTAGATTCACCACAACCAAAGAAGTTTGGATCGCAATGTTATAATTAGACCCAAGGTTCTTGCTGATTATAGTGATATCTATTTACAACGAATCCATTGCATCTTAGCTATCACTTGAAGCATGTGTAACTTCCTCAACCCCCAGGAACTTAGGTTATTTTTCTCTAAAATCCTTTCCTTTTAGCAGTGAATGAAATGCTCTAAGGATGCACTCTATTTAATAGGCACGACAGCTGCCAAACAGACCTTCTGGCAAACTTATTTAAATTTTTAATCATCATGGAAGATGAACACAGAAGGAAAGAACTATATAAAATCTCCCACTAGTGTAGCAATAAAAATATCCAAACAGCACTGGAAAGACCAATTTAACCTATTTCCATTTTTTAGAAATAAGTTCTGCTGAGCACATTACACCACTTATTTCTCATAGCCAAAAAAATACTTCCAAGGTATATATATTCAATTAGTTACCCTATAATATATATTCAATTTAGTATTATTATTAATATCAGGATTGGGCTTCCCTTAAAAATGTATTTTCCCATTAATGCAAAAATGGTCAAAGCAAGGATTTTATTTGGGAAGGTAATTTATTGAAGGAAATACATGAATATTCTCCAGGTGAATGCTGGGGAAAATAGTTTTTTTTCTTTCCTACCAATGAGAAAAAGCAAAGAAATGTTAAAATATTGGAACAAATCTTTACTAACTTGATCTTTTAAAATTCCATGAATAGAAAATATTCTCAACAATCATTCAAGTCATCGGGGATGATGCCAAGAGGAGGCCATTTGCACCTTCAGCAAATACTGGTCATGATATCTAGCATCTAGAGTCACATTGAGGCTTTATCCCTGAATGCCTGTGCTTCTAAGGGGTATAGAGCATAGAGGGGAAGAACACAGACTGCTTCCAGACTGTCTGGGTTGATATGCCGACTCTGCCTCTCCGAGGCTGCGTGACGCTGGACATAAACCTTAACCTTTCTGTGTCTCAGCTTCCTCCCCTATGATGAAGCAAATGATAGCACTCATCTCAGAGGGTTATTGTGAGAATTAAATGATATACGTACATGTGATGCCCTTAGAACAGTGTCCGGCACAGAGTGAGCACTCAATCAACTTTAGCTGTTATCATCTCTTTCCTAGTTTACCGGAAGAACCAGGATCAATACTGTATTGATGGGCCGCTAAGAGGCCCATAGAAAATGCACCCTATAGTTACGCCTGTAATCCCAGCAATTTGGGAGGCTGAGGTGGGCGGATCACCTGAGGTCAGGAGTTCGAGACCACCCTGACCAATATGCTGAAACCCTGTCTCTACTAAAAATACAAAAGTTAGCCGGGCATGGTGGCAGGCACCTGTAGTCCCAGCTAATTGGGAGGCTGAGGCAGGAGAATCGCTTGAACCAAGGAGGCGGAGGTTGCAGTGAGCCGAGATTGCACCACTGCACACCAGCCTGGGTGACAGAGTGAGACTCTGTCTCAAAAAAAAAAAAAAAAAAGGAAAGAAAAGAAAATGCACCCTATGGTAATGGGATAATTCGACAGCAATATTTACTATAAGCTGGTACTGTTCTAGGTACCTGGAATACAACAGTGAACAAAAATAAAAATACAAATCTCTGCCCTCATGGAGCTAACATTCTAGCATGGGCAAGTGGAAAATAAATAATAAACATAAGTAAGTAAGTTAAATAGTATGTTAGAAGATGATAAGTGGTTGGCTTTAAAAAGAGCAGGATATACAGACAATTATGAGGTCAGGTAGAGGGGACAGGTTGCACCGAGGTGACATTTGAGCAATGACATGAAAGAGATAAGAGGAGCTGACATTGCAGGTTAGAGGAAAAGTGTTCTGCAGAGGTACCAGCTCTCTTCTCCATTTGCAGTCACTCTCAACCCATCTCATGACTTTAAATATCTGTATGATGACAACTCCTAAATTTATATTATCAACATGAACCTCTCTCTTGTCTCCAGACATATATATTTAATTGTCTCTTCATAACAGTTATTTTCATCTTTGTTGATGGCAACTTCCTCCTTCCACTTGTTTAACCAAAACCTTGTCATTATTCTTGACTCTTTCACATTTTGCATCCAATGTGTCATGAAATTCTGTTGACTCAACCTTCAAAATTATCTAAACTCTGCTCACTTCTTGCCCTCTTCACTGCTACCATTCAAGTTTGAGAGCTCATCACCTCTTGCCTGGATTAGCTAAGTAGTTGTCCCAAAGGGCTGCTTTCTTCCACCCTTGTACTCTGTTTTATATTCTCAACACAGGATCCAAAATTATCCTTTAAAAACCTCACTAAGATTGGGTCATTTCTCTGCTCAAAACCCTCAAGTGGGTCTCCATCTCATTCAGAGTGAAAGCCAAAGTGCTTAAAATGAACCAAAAGGCCCAGCACAAACTTCCCTTCCCCCAAAACCAGTCTTACCTCCCCAACTTTGTCACTTTTCTAATCTGGTCAGCCCTCTCCACCTCCTTCACCTTGTTTGAGCCACAGTGTTCTAGCTCAGCCACACATAATCCCATCTTAGGGCCTTTCATTAGCTGCATCTTCTGCCTGGAAAGCTCTTCCCTCAGATACCCATATGGCCTTCATCTCCTTCAAGTCTTTGATCAAATGCCACCTTCTCCATGAAGCCCATGCTAACCGCTTTGTTACTGCAAATCTTTTTCCTTAGCCCTCACTGTATTTTTGTATTTATATACTTTATGGGTTTTTGTTCCACCTGTCTTCTGTCTTCCCCCACTAGAATATAAGCTCCACAAGGACTGGGATCTTTGTTTTGTTCACTATTGCATCCAAGTACCTAGTTCAGTCCCTGGCACATAGCATGCTCAATAAATATATGTTGAATGAATGAGCACCACCCTTTCTTATGCATGACATTTCTCTAAGAACTTTTTTTGCAGTTTTGTATTAAAAACCTTTTTAGTAGTATATTTACTAACATTTCTCTCATCAGTGTTTATCCTGATAACTTTTTGTCCATTTTGATTATTCTGTGATAACTTATGAGTTAGGTACTGCTTTAAAATGTATTCATGGTTTTGTTTTTATTCAGCTATGGTGAGGCCAACAGATCAGGAGATGACTGCTGTTGCAAAGATAGTTTGTTATTCACAGTTCCCAAGAGGAGGGAGCATCCCACAATATGCTGGGTCACATGGGAAAGTGCCAGGGTGGTCAGGACGCAGGAGTGAGGGGAAAACATGGGCACCGGCCTTTGTTGTGTTTTTTGAAGGGAAATAGGCAAGGCAGGGTACGTAGATTTAGGATTGGCCAGTTTGAATATTTTGGCAGGCTCTGGGCTGTAGAGAGTGGTCCTTAGTTGTGCTATACCTGGCCCTCATGTAATTTAGGACAGAGGGATAGGTGAACTCAGGATTGGTTGGGTTGCTTATCAAAGGCATGCTCACAGGTAGGTTGTTGGCAGTCTCTGAAGATTTGTTAACTTTGGGAGGGGCAGTACTTCACTAGGTCCCTTAAGCTTGAGTTACAGTTTAAAACTGTTTAAAACTGTAACTCAGGAAACTCTTGTTTCATTCAGGTCTTCTGATATGCTCTCCCCTGGCTTGGAACAGCTTTCTTTTCCTTTTTTGTATGATGATATTCATCCTTCTGATCCTAATCTGAAGGACATTTATCAGGGAGGCCATGTGAGAGCAGAGGTTTCCCTTTTTGTTCATCTTTATGTTTCCAGTACTCAGCACCGCACTGGGCATGTGGCAAAGGCTTAATGAATATCATCATGATTCTAAAGAGAAATTTAACACAAACGTCAACTTGCAGCTTATAAAGACTGTGAATGAAAATTACAAGTCTATTTCCCAAAGAGTTAAAACTGTGCACTTAAAATATTTGGATAGCTGTGATTCACACTGTTTCTGTTTTCTTGCTATTGGTCCTATCAACTTCTCCCTTCAGAGTTATATGATTGTATAACTCTGTGTGTTCTATCAGGTGTGATAGAAGAGTTTTAAATTAGCCATGGAACCATCAATTAACAGCCTGACATGACAATTTGAAGGTAGTCTATTATGCAATGTCCAGAAGCCTTTTAAAACTCTTAATTAAATTTAGTAGGTCAGACAACTTCTTAAAGACTTCACACTGTTAACAACATTCAGGCATGCTGTTAATGCAAGTGGTTTCTCAACTTTAAAACATATGTTCCCATTTCCAAAGTAAGATTTTGGAGTTGCTGGAAACTTGAGAAATTTGACCTGGTTTCATCATTTTAAAAACACTCAAAACGTTTACAAGTCACCCTATTTATGTACCATTCATGTTTTATCCCATTGACTCAATTGATGTGCTCTGCACTTTTCTCTCTCTAACTCACCATAATGTTTAACATAGAGAATGGTCTGGCAGCAAGGTGCACATTATGGCTGTTCTTGAAGGCCTGAGCAAAGGAATAGTAAATTATAGAAAGTACCATTTGATTACCTTTCTACATCAATTTGCATTATTTTTCTTTAATGAGAAACTGTCGGGGTTTTCCAAATGAAGGCTTTTTGCTGCTAAGCAATTAGGGAGAGGTTTTCAGCTACACCTAACCTTTAATTACAAGTGAATTTGAGCATCAACAATATTACGTGGAGTAGAACCATAAATAACATTTCCCAGGCCACCTACATTGCGTGCTTTTCCTATAAGAGGGAGCAGAGAGGGACTCAGATATGTCCTTTTCATTAACTCTGATGCACTCTTACTAATTATTAAATAGGAACGTAGGGCAAGGGGAGTAAAGGCATAGCAATACATCATTCATTCTTCCAGACTGTCAGTCAGCAAGCTTGTAATGGGCATCAGCCACATGCTTGAAACTGGGCTAGGCGATGGAAACTTGAGAAATGCAGTCCTTGTCCTCATGGGTTAGTATTATTGGAAGCTCTCTTAGTGAGTGTGGCTTCTCTCCTTATGCTCCCAAAGATATTGTATTAATAGACTTCTTGGTTTTGAGAAAAAAAAAAAGCTAAATTGATTCAGATTAAGTGAGAAAAGGAAAAATCTTATAAGGCATGTGGATATCTCATGGAATCATGGAATATAAGGGAGGTGCTTCAAGGCCTCAGGAAGGATAAAAAGTGGAGTCACATCTGTCATGAAAATCCGGCAGCTCCTTGCTGCTATCTGTCCTCTGTGTTTCTCTCTATACATTGGCAACATTCTTTTTTTTTTTTTTAATTCCAGAAAACTAGTTTTCTCTACTACTTAGTCCATAAGACAAAAAAAAAAAAAAGTCACCCTCCAATTCTCAAGTTTGTATCTCTTCCATTCAAAGGAACACTTGGTTTGGTAATCATTTTAATCTCCAAATTTTCAACATACGTAATCTGGTTGGCTTAGCTTTGGTCAGATGCCCACCTATGGACCAATTTGCTGTAGCCAAGGGTGTAGGGTCGTTTTGTACACTCATGGATCCTGGAGTTACCTCCATGAAGTTGTGGATTTAGGGTGGGAGTTTGGGGAAACTTTCCAGAAAAGTTGTCTGTCTGGCTAACTCACTGTGTGTCCAAAATAACATTGTAAAATAACTTTTTTTTTCTTTACTAAAGCAATGACAATCATTGTTACAAGTTTGGATAACAAAGACATATAGAGAAAAATTTAAATATCTGTAACATTCACAATATTCAAAAAGCCGCTGTTACCATTTGTGTTTTAGTTTTTTACCTATGCAAATTGGTCTGTCTATATATTTTTAAATCTGGTTTTAAACATACAATTTTTTATTCCTTTCAAAACTTACATTTTGTACATTTCCCCCATGTAATTATATATTCTTTAAAAACAATTTTAAGTGATTGCAATGTATTCAATTGCATAATAGTTTCTTTAATAAATTCTTCATGATTTTCTCATTTCTGAATTTTTACTATTGAAAATAATGAGATAATTTGATAGTGTATTAGTCCATTCCCACACTGCTATAAAGAAATACCTGAGACTGGGTGATTTATAAAGAAGAGAGGTTTAATTGGCTCACAGGAAGCATAGCTGGGGAGGCCTCAGGAAACTTTCAATCATGGCGGAAGGCAAAGGGGAAGCAGGTACAACTTACATGGCTGGAGCAGGAGGAAGCAAGCAAAGGAGGAGGTACTGTACTACACACTTTCAAACAACCAGATCTTGTGAGAACTCACTCACTATTATAACAACAGCAAGGGAAAATCTTCCCCATGATTCAGTCAGTTCCCACCAGGCCCCTCCTCCAACATTGGAGATTACAATTTAACATGAGATTTGGAGGCGGGGGGCACAAATCCAAACCATACCAGATAGTAAATATCTTTGTAAATAAATCTTGATGTACTTCTGTAGGTATTACTTTTAGTCAATAAAAGGGTACAAAAACATAAGATACTAGGGGTATCTGTAGTTTCAGGGCATTATAGTAAGAGCTTAATTGAACAACTGTTCTTACCACCATTTATAAGCAGCATTCCTAATATAGACAAGAGGAATGTAGAATTTTAGAGCAATAATTACCATCTACCCAACCATTTCCTCTTTTTCATTTTCTGTTTGCAACCTGTCACTGGTAGACCATTACTCATTTTTTCTGCCCCTCCCACCTTTTCCCTGAGCCCCTCAAATATACCCCTACTTGTACATTTTCATCACACCTGCATGGGGCACCATCTTTCTGGTAACATATATAACACTGTGTTATAATTCTTTATGTGAGCTTGCCAGTTCCTGGAGGGCAAGGACTGTGTATACTTGTTCTTTACATATTCAATATCTAGCACTGTGCTTGGTACATAGTACAATATATGATTAATACATCAGTGGGTCAACAAATGAATGAATAAGTAACTTGATTGGTCAATTATTTAACTTCCCACTGAAGACAAACATTTTTTCTGTAGGCTTTTCTTGAATATCTCCAAAGTTCTAATCTGTGGAGAAAATGATGAATCTTATTCATGATATAGTCATTTAGGTATCCAAATAAACACCGATTGTCTATTCTGTCTATTGTCTATTTCACTCCAGGCACTTTGATAGTTGCTGGATTCACACTCTTCAATGATTCCCACACAGCACACCTAGATTGCTGCGTGTCCAGGGGCCTCAATATTGACTCAATCCTGTATTAGTCAGGATTGTCCAGAGAAACAGAACCAATAGAATATCTTTATTTATTATAAGGAATTGGCTCACATGATAATGGAGGCTGACAAGTCCCCAAATCTGCAGGGTGATTTGACAAGCTGGAGACCCAGAAGAGCCAATGGTTTCGTTTCAGTCCAAGTTCAAAGACCTGAGAACTAAGAGAGCCGATGGTATAGCTCCAGTCCAGAGGCCAGAAAGCTCAAGACCCAGAAAGAGCCTATGCTTCAGTTTGAGTCTAAAGGCAGGAAAATCACAGTTCAAAGGCTGTCAGGCAGGAAGAATTTTCCACTACTCAGAAGAGGGCCAGGCTTTTTGTTCTAGTCAGTCTTTTAACGGATTGGCTGAGGCCCACTCACTTTATGGAAGACTGTCTGCTTTACTCAGCCTCCCCATTCCAATGTTAATCTCATCCAAAGCACCCTGACAGAAATACCCAGAATAATGTTTGACTAAATATCTGGGTATCCTGTGGCCCAGTCAAGTTGACACATAAAATTAACGACTACACCTTCCAAACGTGTTCTCTCCCCCACACAATGTTTAATATTATTCATATTCAGATGAAAATGTTTCCTTTTTCTTTAAAAAATTGACACCGTCGATGGCATTAATAAGCTAAAATTAGCGGTCTTTGTTTAGATGGAGGAATTTATTAACCTCTGCAGGTTGTTAGACATTAATTCACTTATTCAAACTGCTCCCTTGTGCTTAAGAATCAAGAAGCCTGTATTTGAGTTCCAGCCCTTGCCATCATCTAGCTTTGTGGCCTTCAGTAAAACCTTCAAGTGTGTCAATTTCCTTATTTGTACGAATGCAGTGGGGAGATAGTCTTCAAGTTCCTTCTAGCTCTAACATTCAGTCATGAAATTATCATTCACAAGTCAGAGGAATTCAAAAGAACCCACATATTGGGATGATGAAAAAGTTTTGGAAATAGTGATGGTGGTTGCACAACATTTTGGATGCACTTAATGCCACTGAATTGCACACTTAAAAATGGTTAAAGTAGGAAATTTTATGTTGTATATATTTTATGGTAATAAAAACATTTAAAAAAGTACCTACATAGGCCGGGTGCAGTGACTCACACCTGTAATCCCAGCACTTTGGGAGGCCAAGGTGAGTGGATCACTTGAGGCCAGGAATTTGGACCAGCCTGGTGAGCATGGCAAAATCCTATCTCTACTAAAAATACAAAAAATTAGCTGGGCATTGTGACGTGAACCTGTAATCCCAGCTACCTGGGAGGCTGAGGCAGGAGAATTGCTTGGATCCAGGAGGCGAAGTTTCGAGTGAGTCAAGATTGAGCTACTGCACTCCAGCCTGGGCAACAGAGCACAACTGTCTCAAAAAAAAAAAAAAAAAAAAGAAAAAAAAGAAAAACAAAAAACAAAACAAAAAAAGTACCCACATAGATTCAAACATTGTCCTCCAACATTGAGGATCAGCTATTTAATCCATTAATGAATGAGGCTTATGGGACAGTGAGAAATGGAGAAGATAGCCCACAGTGCAGCTTATGTGGATGGCTCTATTTCAAGGGTACTCTGGCCCCAGTGGCCTCCCTCATACCCTTCTTATCTGGATGCTATTTCACTGTCTGCCCCAGCCTCCCCGAAGGCAGGGACTGCTTGAGTATCCAGGCTGTCCATGCCATCCATCCCTAACCCCAAAAAGGAAACTAGCAATTTCTAACTACCCTATCAATCTGGATCAAGTTGTGAAAGTGTTCTATTTTCTGTCTTTGCTTTTTCTTCCAGCTGAGAAAGGTTAGAGTCCTTAAAAACTGAAGTTAACTAAGAAGTGTTTGCAAAAGCAAAAATAGTCTGAATTTAATTTTTCTTCATATTATTACTGCTGTGACTGTTGGTCTAAGTAATATTTATTGATTGCTTTTTAATGCCAGGTAATGTTGTTAATTTATGGATCCATTTAATCCTCATAACACCCTTCAAGTATTTTATATTTTAAACCTTATGATGAACTTGGTTGGAAGTTGTTATCCTTTGTCAGGAATTATAGTCATCAGCCTAGGAGGAAAATATCTATCTACCCTGTCCCTCTCCTCACCACTAGCATATACACTGTCTGCTGAAATTCCACATTTGCATCCCAGTTTCTGCAAGATATGAAAAGAGGACTCAATGAAAAGGCCATTGCCCTTTGGAGGCCAATAAAGAACTACAGCTGTAAGGTTGCCTCTTTTTCTCTTACATGTGCATGCCCATTTGCTTTGTTTCTTTGCCCTTTCCAACTTTTCCATAATTAAAAGGCTGAATGGTATCCCTTTCCTATTAATCTATTCTGCTTCCCATCTCTGTAAACTGATTCCTGACATATGCTGATCAGTTAGCACAGTAAGTGACTCACAATTCCTCTCCTGTGTCCTCTTGGTGGGGCTGGCCATTCAGCATTCACAACTCATTCTTCAAAAATAAAACCCCTGCCAACTGCTCACGTTTAACAAATTTAACATATTCCTCTCCTCAAACCATGTTCCTGTGTGTGGTCATAGCTGCCTGGCCATCCTCATATGGAGTCTTGGGTAACTGGTAATCAACAATAGGATGGCAGAGATGGGAATTCCAGGATGACCATGTTTGGTGAAGAACTGATAGTCTAATTTTCGGTAAAATGGATTTTTAAAACATTATATCAAGATAGACACAACACTAGACACTCAATTTTGTTAATTTTATTTTTTTGAAGTTAAATGTACATCCATTGAAATGCACCAATCACAACTATACAATTTTAACAAATGGATTCACTCAGATGACCTACATCTTTTCATGACCTCAGCGCCCTTCAGCAGTCAGCCCCAGACCCTCAGAAGAAACTGCAGCTTGGATTTTTTTTTCATTATAGATTAATTTTACCTGTTCTAGAACTTCATATGAAAGGATCTATCCCAAATGTGCTCTTTTGTGTTCTTTTGCTTAGTATAACATCTATGAGATTCAGCTGTGATGTTTTGTATATCATGTTCATCTCTTATTTTATTTTATTTATTTTTTGATGGAGTCTCACTCTGTCGTGCCCAGGCTGGTGTGCAGTGGTTCGACCTCGGCTCACTGCAACCTCTGCCTCTTGGGTTCAAGTGATTCTTCTGCCTCAGCCTCCTGTGTAGAAGGGATTACAGGTGTGCGCCACCATGCCTGGCTAATTTTTTGTACTTTTAGTAGAAACGGGGTTTCACCATGTTGGCCAGGCTGCTCTTGAACTCCTGACCTCAGGTGATCCGCCTGCCTTGGCTCCTCAAAGTGCTGGGATTATAGGCGTGAGCCATCGTGCCCGGCCCATGTTCATCCCTTCTTATTGCTGAATAGTATCTTATTGTTATGCTTTTAATTTTGAATTTCAAATTATTTTCATAATACAAACGATATATGTTTACATTTTATCCTGCAAAAATGTGAAACATGACAGATCAGAAGTCTAATATCTTTTGCCCACCGCTGCCCTTCTTAGACTTACCTGGAGGCAATTACTGGGGTCTGTTGGTGCAGAGCCTAATGATTTTTTTCTTTCTATGTATTCACAAACATGTATCTGTTCTTTTAGAAAACAGGTAATTTTACTGTGTTTTTTTTTTAAGAGAGCAGGCATCACTATATATCTGCAATTTGCTTTTTTTTTAATTTTTTTGAGACAGGATCTTGCTCTGTTGCCCAGGCTGGAGTGGAGTGGTGCGATCTCAGCTCACTGCAGCCTCCACCTCCCAGGTTCAAGTAATTCTCGTGCCTTAGGGTCTGGAGCAGCTGGGATTACAGGCACGTGCCTTTTGTATTTTTTGTAGAAACGGGATTTTGCCATGTTGACCAGGCTGATCTCGAACTCCTGGCCTCAAGCAGTCTACCCGCCTCGGCCTCCCAAAGTGCTGGTATTACAGGTGTGAGCCACCATGCCCGGCCGCTTTTTTTACTCAACAATATATCGTAGATATAACCATGTCTGTGTATAGAAATTTACCTTATGTTTTAAAATGGTGCATAGTATTTCATAATATAGATATTCAATATTTGAGTCATTACTGAGATGGTTTCTAGTTTTTTCCATTTCAACAAATGCTGCAGTAAACCTATTTGCCAAATTTCCTGGTGCACATGTGTTTTTATTTTGTTTTGTTTGGTTTTAGACAGAGTGTGGCTCTGTTGCCCAGGCTGGAGTGCAGTGGCGTGATTTTGGCTCACTGCAATCTCTGCCTCCTTTGCTCAAGCAATCCTCCCACCTTAGCCTCCTGAGTAGTTGGGACTACAGGAGCATGCTACCACACCCAGCTAACTTTTAATGTTTTTTGGTAGAGACAGGATTCCATATGTTGCCCAGGCTGGTCTCCAACTCCTGGGCTCAAGCAATCTGCCTGCCTTGGTCTCCCAAAGTGCTGGGATACAGGAATGAGTCACTGCGCCTGGCCCCATGTGTTTTTGTAGTATAGGTGTGGAGAAGTGGAATTTCTGAGTCAGAGAGTTATGTACATTTAAATTTCAATAGATTTGCCAAAGTACCTACACAAATTTATATACTCCCACTAATGCTTTGAGTGTTAAGACAACTGAAATTTTGGCTTCTCTATGGTTGAAAAATCTTACCCCACGTTAATTTGTATTTCACGGATTCTAAAAAGGTTGAATTTTTTTTCTTATGATTACTAGCTATGTGTCTTGTCTTTTCACTGAAGAGGAACTCTCAGTTCAGTGTTTTTATTGGGTCATTTCTCTTTTGCTTGCTAGGTTTCTAGGAGTTCGCTTTAATATACATTAGCATTCTAAGTACCAAGACTTTCTTCTATTTTTTTTTTGCAATTAAAATGACCCCATTTTTGGGAGGAGAGGCTATTTTTGTGGTACAAAACTTTTAAATTTTCCCAACCTTTGGGTTATGAGTTTTGCTTTGTCAGGCTCTAAGAAGGTCTTCTTCACTTTAAGGTCATAAGCATAGGGTTTTATTTCCTTCTGAGATTTTTATAGTTGTAGGTTGATTTTGATGTGCTTGTGGGACATTTGGATAAATAAGGCAACTCCGATCTCTTCCAGTCTTTTAGCAAGTAAACATATTCCTATCACTTCAGGTATCTTGAATTTGCAATTGTGTCTTTCACCCTATTTCCAGTTTGGCAGTGAGCGGGCTTTCAGTGGGGAGGCTAAATAAACAATATAAAAATATCCTATTTTAGGGTCTTACATTCCTCTTTAAAATCCACCATAACAATAGCCAAGATCTGGAAGCAACCTAAATGTCCATCAACAGATGAATGGATAAAGAAAATGTGGTACATATACACAATGGAGTACTATTCAGCCATAAAAAAGAATGAGATCCTGTCGTTTGCAACAACAGGGATGGAACTGGAGGTCATTATGGTAGATGAAATAAGCCAGGCACAAAAAGACAAACATCACATGTTCTCACTTATCTGAGGGAGCTAAAACTTAAAACAATTGAACTCATGGAGATAGAGAATAGAAGGATGGTTACCAGATGCTGGGAAGGGTAGCTGGGGTGGGGTAGGGAGAAAGGGGACACAGTTATTGGGTACGAAAAACAGAATAAGTAAGATCTAGTATTTTTTGGCACCACTGGGTGACTACAGTAAAAAATAATTTAATTGTTCATTTAAAAATAACTAAAAGAGTATAATTGGGTTGCTTGAAATGCAAAGGATAAATGATTGATGTGATGATACCCTATTTACCTTGATGTGATTATTATGCATTGCATGCCTGTATCAAAACATCTCATGTAACCCATATGTATATATGTTATATATGTATATATGTATATATGTTACCCACAAAAATTAAAAATGAAATAAAATACACTTTAAATTCTGTTCAGACAATTAAAAATGTATTCACTCAGTAAATATGTTTTAGGTGCCTGCTTGAGATAGGCATCAGGATGTAGCATGAAGACTGATTTTCCCCTGACCAGGCAGTGCTTACAGGCTGGTGAGGAGGCAGAAATAAAACAAATAACAGTAAGTGTGATGACAGCCAAGAAGGAGACATCTAGCATAGGGTGCTGACACCTATCCAGATGTCCACTGAGGTCATGCTGTCCTTGTAGACTTAAATAAAATTAGCTTGGACCTTTCATCCCATGTCTTGCAGGAAGTCCAATAACTTTCTCAAGATTCCTGTGAATTCCTCAGGGCTTTGCTATCCTTGGCTCTGAGCCTTTGCCCCACTCAATTCTGTTTCACTTTTCTCCCATCCCTGCAGCTGTTCTCTTCTCTCTGCTCTGCCCTGGCCCATTGGAACTTGGTTCATTCTCCTTGATTTCCCCTCAAGTCACTCATTCGAGGTGTGAGTTTATGAAACTCCAGTGAAACTTTGAGGAGCTTTACACTCAACAGTCCTTCAGCCGTCTTCCACTGGTGCCTGTCATGATGTTCACTGGTGACCTTTCTCTGTGGGTACCAAAGCCTTTGTGCTTGGGTCCTGTTTCTGCCTCAAGACTTTCCACATATCTCCCAGCTTCTTGATTCAGAAGCTCAATTTATCCCAGTTTATTATGCAGACCCATGTCACATAATAAAGAGGCTCCTCCGGCTGAGTGCAGTGGCTCACGCCTGTAATCCCAGCACTTTGGGAGGCTGAGGCGGGTGGATCACTTGAGTCCAGGAGTTCGAGACCAGCCTGGCCAACATGGCGAAACCCTGTCTCTACTAAAAGTACAAAAATTAGCTGAGCGTGGTGGCACTCACCTGTAATGCCAGCTACTCGGGAGGCTGAGGCAGGAGAATGACCTGAATCCAGGAGGTGGAGGTTGCAGTGAGCTGAGATCATGCCACTGCACTCCAGCCTGGGCCATAAAGCACAACTCCGTCTCAAAAAAAAAAAAAAAAAAAAAAAAAAGAGACTTCTCCTTTAATAGCATAGAAAAAACTGACAGGTGAATCAGAGTTTCAGCCTTATTTTATTTCCCTCTGTAAGTGGAAGGGGCCAATATGCAGATAGATTTTCCCTTTGATAAGAATTATGCTCCCTCTCTTGTTAGCAGGCAGGAGCACAGCCGAACTTAGTTTTGTGTTTAAGTAACTTCTTTTGCATGCTAGTGCATCGTGGGTAGTCACTGAGAAAGTAGCATGGAAGCGGAAATCTGAGGAGGAGTGGTTGTTATCCAGGTGAGGGATGTGGCTGGGAGAGGTGGGCTTGGAGAAGAAGTGGTCCAGGCAGAGTGAGCAGCGCATGCAAAGACCCTGAGGTAGAGTAGAGCAAGGTTTACTGAAGAAATTAAGAGAAGGCTGGGCATGGTGGCTCACACCTTTAATCCCAGTACTTTGCGAGGCTGAGGTGGGAGGATTGCTTGAGTCCAGGAGTTCAAGACCAGCCTGGGCAACATAGCAAGACCCTGTCTCTACAAAAAATTTAAAAATTAGCCAGGCTTGATGGCATGTGTCTGTAGTCCCAGCTTTTAAGGAAGCTGAGATGGGAGGATCGCTTGAGCCCAGGAGGTTGAAGCTACTATTGAGCCATGACTGTGCCACTGCACTCCAGCCTGGGTGACACAGTGAGACCCTAACTCTTAAATAAATAAATTTAAAAAAAGATGAATTAGAGGACACAAAACTCCTCCAGAACCAGTCCGTGGTGGGTGTTCTCTTGTCAGTAAGAAATGCTGGTCACTTGCTGTGTTGAAACTGAAAAGGGAAGAGGAGTCCAGTTTTGGCCTCAGATTATTGGCTAAAGGCAATGAAGGAATGAATTGTCTGTTCTTGTTTTCCAGAGCTGGTTTCTGCTTACTCCTTAGGAAATAATTCTGGTTAAAGCTTAGTGAGGAAGGGGCATCCTGAGGTGCGTCGGACCTCCGGTCCCATCATGGCTGGGAAATCAGTTTTTAAGGTTTCTCTGGGGTCCCCCTGGCCAAGAGGGAGTCTGCTCAGTCAGTCTGGGGGCTTAGGATTTCATTTTTATTTCTCAAAGTGTAGGTGGTATAACATTTTGAATGCACAAAATGCCACTGAATTGTAGTTTAAAGTGGTTAGTTTTATGATATGTGACATGCATACTTCTCAGTCATAGGAGTGGGCACTTCAATAACAAAAAGATCACTCTGCCCACTGCATAGAGAATGAATTGGAGGAAACAAGAATGGAGAGAGGAAGGCCAGGCATGGTGGCTCATGCCTGTAATCCTAGCACTATGGGAGGCCAAGGCAGGTGGATCACCTGAGGTCAGGAGTTCAAGACCAGACTGGCCAACATGGCAAAACCCCATCTCTACTAAAAATACAAAAATTAGCCGGGTGTGATGGTGCACGGCTGTAATTCCAGCTATTTGGGGGGTGGCTGAGGCATAAGAATTGCTTGAACACAGAAGGCAGAGGTTGCAGTGAGCTGAGATCACACCATTGCACTCCTCTCCTGCCTGGGCAACAGAGCAAGACTGTCTGAAAAAAAAAAAGAAAAAGAAAAAGAATGGAGAGGAGAACAACAGGGAGGCTGCTGCAGTGTCCAGGTGCACAGTGACAGTAGCTCAGAGTAGGGAAGGGACAATGGGATCTCTGGTGCTGGAACTGCTGGGGAGATACTCATGTGGAGAACCACACAGACGACTGCAAAAGGGGGCAGGATTTTAGGAAACAGACAGCGGGGCAGAGGTAGGGGTGCAGACGCGGGAGGGGGAGCGCATTTACAGCTTCCAGGGGAAGTCACGACCCAGGATGAACTCAGCAGGGGCAGCACGTGCAGCAATGTGGCCACAGGAGGAGGCTGTTTGTGAGGTCTTGAATGAACACTATGATTTTGAAATATGAGCCCAGAAAGACAGAGAAACATGAACAGTATAATGTGAGGGGAAAGCAAAGCTAAGGAAGTTTTTTTGTTTTTAGGTTGGAGGATAATTGTATGTGCATTAGGCTCAAAGAGTAGGAACCACCAGTGGGAAAGTGGAGCTGAGGCTATGCATTTTTGATGCAACTAGATCAAAAGTGTACAGGCTGGCCCGGCAAGGGAGCAGGAACATTCCTTCCTCTGAGAGGGAACAGAGAGCAGGATGATGCCTGAGAGCAATTTTTATGTGGTAGGGATAAAAGTTATGGGACTTCTACCTAAATGAGAGGGTAGAACCTAAGGGCAGCTTTGGAGAAACTGTGGCAGGACAGAAAAAAGGGGCAAAGGATGTGGACATGTTTGGGAAGGTTTTTTTGTTTATTTGTTTGTCTGTTTTGAGACAGAGTCCCGTTCTTGTTTTTCAGGCTGGAGAGCAATGGCGCAATCTCAGCTCACTGCAACCTCTGCCTCCTGGGTTCAAGTGATTCTCCTGCCTCAGCCTCCCGAGTAGCTGGCATTCAGGCAAGTGCCACCACGCTCAGCTAATTTTTGTACTTTATTAGTAGAGATGGGGCTTCGCCATGTTGGCCAGGCTGGTCTTGAACTCCTGATCTCAGGTGATCCACCCGCCTTGGCCTCCCAAGCCGCTGGGATTACAGGTGTCAGCCACTGTGCCCGGCCATGGGAAGGGATTTTAGAGGGAAGTACAAGTGAGTAAACGGTCTGGATAAAGGATTGCCAAGGATCCCTGAAAGTCCAGAACATACCTTTTGGAGGGGAGCCAAGCATCTCGTTATGTAATTTTTTTTCCCCGAAAGTACTAGGCCTAAGAACTAAGACAGTAATCCCGGTGGGTGTAGTGTTACATAAAATACTTTAATCAAGCCTCACTGAAATAGAATGGGAATTGCATAAAAGAAATACAAGTAGTATTTATAAGAAATAGGATTTGAAAATCTTTCGTATGTAAGTTCTCTTTTCAAAAGAAATGTTATTTAAAACTATTTTGAATAGATAACTCTATATTTAAATTAGCCATTAGGAATTATTTTTGCATTTAGGAGTACATCTATGTCATATAAATTATCATAATAAAATATAGGCTGTTTTTAAAAGGCCCATCTACTGAAACTGTGTGTTTTAGGAAGTTGTTGAGGGTTTTCATACCAGAGATAACATTAAAAAAAATCTCAAACCTGCAACATTATGTAAATTGTTAGTACAATATACTAAAAATCTATTGTACTAATTGATTAAGCATATGATGTGGAGAAATCATTTGGCTTCATTCACTGCTTTAAATATTATATATTATTATAACTTGCAACTAATTATGACTGCAGTTGGCACTCTAGAAATTTAGTGGTATAAGTCTAGGGTGCGGTGCCATGAGCACTACAAAGAGGAAGAAGAAATAGTCCCTGCCCTGAGAAAGCTGATGTCTAGTTGGGGCTATAACAGTTCATATGAAAAGGAGGGACAAGTGTCCTGGCTCATGCCTTTAATCTCAGCACTTTGGTCAGGAGTTTGAGACCAGCCTGGCCAACATGGCGAAGCCCTGTCTCTACTGAAAACACAACAATTAGCTGAGTGTGGTGGCGCATGCCTGAAGTCCCAGCTACTTGGGAGGCTGAGGCATGAGAATCCCTTGAACCCAGGAGACAGAGGTTGCAGTGAGCCGAGATTGTGCCAATGGACTCCAGCCTGGGCAACAGAGCAAGACTTGGTCTCAAAAAAAAACCCCAAACAAAAAACAAAAACAAAAACAGACCAGTTCATATGAAAAGGCAGCTAACATCCAAGCAAGATGAACTAGAATCTCATGACTGGTGGAGAAGTAACAGCTTTGGAAGATTCAAAGGGTCAGAGCTCACTTTAAAAATCAGACATGGGGTGGGTAAGTGGGGTAATTAAGAAACCTGGCCATGGACTAAGGTGCATTTTAATTGAGACTTGTTGGGGTGAAAAGAGTGGTTATTTTTCTTAAGAGGCAAAGAGAACACACAAGAAGATCAAAACACATAAAGACACATACCACAGCAAGAAAGTCAGAGGGTTTCTGGTCAGTAGACCAGCTGGCTGAAGTATAGCAGAGATGTGCAAGGGGTAGCAGGATGAGGTTTTGAATTTAAGGAGGGTTTGAACTGTGGAGCATGCCATTAGGAGAATTAGGTAGAGAAAGAGGCTAGACTGACAGCTCTTCTACAGTACTGACTAATCAGAGCTAAAGTATATTGAATGAATTAGCACACAGAAAGACCTTACCACAATGCCTATTACAAAGCAAGTGTTCCATGAGCAACATCAGCATTACTGTTATTGGGCGGAGGTGTGCAGAATGATCTTGACACCTCTAGCCACTTTATGCCAAACACATCAAACATTGACTCTTCATTCCTCATCCTCCTCACCAAACTGTTTCTGCTCGTCTCCTCCAGCACAGAAAGTGATGTAATCATTCAAGCCAGGAACCCTTTTCTCACCACTCTCTATATCTGTCCCACAACCAGCCAGGCCCTATTCTTTCTGCTTCCAAAATATATTTTTCACCATTCCACTTTCCTTTGTCTTCACTGTCATCATCCTGCATTTACTTAGACTTCTGCAATGGCTTCCTGTCCACATTTCCATTTTTGCTACCCTACAATGTATTTTCAATTCAGAATGGTCTTTAAGAAAATATAGATAGCCGGGCATGGTGGTATGCACCTGTAGTCCCAGCTTCTCAGGATTGCTTGAGCCCAAGAATTTGAGGCTGTAGTGTTCTATGATAGCACCTGTGAATAGTCACTGCATTCCAGCTTGCGCAACATAGTGAGAATATATATATATATATAGCTATATATCTATATCTATCTATCTATCTATCTATATATTTCTCCTCACCCTCCCCTCCCTTTACTTCACTGATTTTCTTGCCATAGCTTAAGGACTCCATTTTCCTGCCTCTTCATTCTCACTGTATCTCGTTTTCCCTTTGTTGACCAATGCACTAGACCTGATGCTTTCCTAGCTCAGGCCTACTGAGGTTCTATTCCCTCTGTCTGAAATATCTGCCTGCCCACTGTACCCTTGACTATCTAGCTCTTTCTTATTCTTCAGGTGGCAGCTTCAACATCACCTTCTCAGAGGCTTCTCACGAGCATCAAATCTAAAGCAGGTTCCATCCCCCCGCAACTCCCATTGTGGGCTAATTCACCCATCACTCTTCCAATGCCTTCACAGCAAAATGGCCCTATGCAAAGATGTACTTATATTTTTGTATTTGCTAGTTTTATGTCTATACTGGATGCTTTCAAGTAGAGGTATTAAAAAGCCAATTCAACTGATCTTAAACCATAGGACATTTTATTATCTCCCATAAGTGGAAATCCAGAGGTAGGATGGGATTCAGAGCTGGTTGAGTCAGCAGTTTAAGATGTCCTATTCTTTCATTCTCTGTACTCCACTGTCCATGGCATCAGTGTCACCCTGAAGCTGCTGACACTGGTGAAAGAAAGATGACAGCCAGGTAGGATGGATCTTACCTGCTGGCTTCTTCACATTTACTGGGAGACAGAGTCTTTCCTTGCAACCAAAGTCCTTTCAGTCAGATTGAACTAAATTAGGTCACATGTTTCCCCCTAACTATCATCATGAACAATGCTTTATGCTGTTTGCAGTGAGTCTTAGTTTCTGCCCAAATAAGTAGGATGGATTTATTATTCTTGTCATAGGAATAAGAAATCCAACCCTACGACTGAAGTCAATGGAATTGTGGGATAAACAATCCTGGGAGTCCCATACTGGGGAGTCAACCCTGTTATCCACTTACATCTCCACATTCAGTATGGGAAGGGATCATGCCTGTTTCATTCATTCCTATATACTCAACTTCAGGCCTTCTTGCTTTCAATTCAGTGCTCTACCACCCCAAGCAATGACAAGAAAGCATGTGTAGCTTAAAAAGAGATGGAAGGCAACAAATAGTACTGAAAAATGGGGCTGAAGCCAAAACTTTGAAGAACCCCTTTATTTAGGGCACACATTCTCAACAGAGGAGATACTGCCCATAAAGGAGTGAAAATGAATTCTTACAGAAGGAAAAGAAACAGAGATTACAATGATTTGTAGCTCTCCAAAATGCAACCCAATCCAAAAAAACCTTATCCTCTAGTATTTAATTTCCCTTGTTAGGAAGAATTTAAATTAAATTAAAATTTCTTCCTCAAGGGGAGGGAGCAATAATCAATAAAAAATGAGAAACATTAAGAGTAGGAAGGGGCCCTAATGAGCAATTTAGGGCTGATGAGAGAGAATGGAGGAAATCCAGAAAAATCTCAATCTCAATGTGTGTGTGTGTGTACTTAACTACAAAAAAAATCTAGTTATAGTTCCTAAGTAATAGATACAGAAACTTAAAATTCTTTTTAACTAAAACATTAGAAAAAAATTTCTGAATATGGCATTCTATCTCAGCCAGGAAAATCACTACTCCTGTCTTCTGAAACAGACCAAAAGGAACATAGATGAGACCTGGCTGGTATGGGTTTTTGTTTTGTTGTTTCATTTTTAGAAAGGGTCTCACTTTGTTGCCCAGGCTGGAGTGCAGTGGTGTGATCTCAGCTCACTGCAGCCTGGACCTCCTGGACTCAAGCAATCCTCCCTCGAGAGTAGCTGGGACTACAGGCATGTGTCAGCATGCTCGGCTAATTTTTGTATTTTTAGTAGAGACTGAGTTACACCATACTGGCCAGGCTGGTCTCAAACTCCTGACCAAGTGATCCACCTTCTTCAGCCTTCCAAAGTGCTGGGATTACAGGTGTGAGACATGGCACCTGGATCTGGCTGGCGTGTTTTAAGAATATAATTATTCTGCCAGATATAAATTTTAAAAAATGTGATCATTAGGATAGTCCATCGCCATGGGGAAATGAAATTGTGGTATTTCGGGACTTCTTTCCACATACCAGTCACTCTGATAGGCAAAACAAGTTCATATTGCCTAAGTTTTTCAAATATATTATCAATGAGGTTTAGTTGAGTATTCAATCAACTGGAGGAAAAAACATACCCTACAGTATAGTTTACAAAATTTCTAAAATAAACCTATCTGAAAAGCAGATGAACCGTATATACCACGAGGACTAGCATGAGCCTGAGCCCCGTTTTCCTTGGGCTACAACAGGACATTTTTTTCCTAGCTATATAAAGTGACCTGGAATCTCCTTAGCTTTGATACTTATCAACATTGATAAGCAATGTTGGTTACTGGCAGCAGGAGGCTATGGTGAATGAAAAGATATTGGTAGGACCTCCTTCAGGATCTCAGGCAAGACTCATGTTTAACAAACACTGGTAACTGGCACCATGATAAAAAGTCTCTGAAAACATATTTTTCCTTTTAAACAATGACAACAAACGTTTAAATGACATTATATGTAACCCTTGGATTAGATAAAAGATAATTATAGAAGATCAAAACTTCAACCTGTATGTCATATTTCACAGGATCTTTAAAACTCAGCAATGTTTTGGTTTAGGTATAAACATTCAATTACTTTCCCCTCAAGTTTGGAATAGGAAAAACTCTTATCACAAAACATACAAAATGGGCTGGGTGCGGTGGCTCACGCCGGTAATCTTAGCACTTTGGGATGCCAAGGCGGATGATCATTTGAGGTCAGGAGTTCGAGACCAGCATGGCCAATATGGCGAAACCCAGTCTCTATTAAAAATACAAAAATTAGCTGAGCCTGGTGGCAAGTACCTATAATCCCAGCTACTTGGGAGGCTGAGGCAGGAGAATCACTTGAACCCAGGAGGCAGAGGTTGCAGTGAGCTGAGAGATCATGCCGCTGTGGGTGACACAGCAAGATTCCATCTCAAAAATGAAAACAAACAAAAAAACCCAAAGGATACAAAATGTATTTTGTTATTGTATTTGTATAGATGGTACCTATTTCATTTTTAAGCTCTAAGTTTTGTGATTCTTTTCTTGAAAGCACGAAGTTTTCACTGCACTTCTCCCTCCTCAATCAATTTCCTAACACAGAGTTTCTCAACCTTAGGAAACAAACTAGTATCCCATGAAGAAGTTTAATTTTCTGGGAAAGCAGGAAACTCATTTAATCCTTCTAGCAGTTACAGAAGAACCATTTGTTATTAGTGACATGGATATAGATTCTCAGGAAGGGAGAGCTATGTTCTACACATTTTTATCCCATTATACTGTTAAGTTGTTTGCATATTTGATCTAGATGGTCAAGAAGCCCTGGAAGTTGACTGTAGCACTGAAAGGAGGTCTATTTTCAGTTTGGCAACTGACCTGCTAGGTTACAAAGTGAATGTAACTTGCCTTGAGGCACGAGGAGTGGTACATTAACAAATCACTGTAGCCACTAAAATGGTCTGTTGCATACAGTTTATTTCACTAGATTGCAATTTTATACACAGTATGAAGGGGTTTCCTGATAGCACATATATAGTTTACTTTCTGTACTGCTGAAGAACCAATTGTTTTTTTACACTGTATCATAATACCCTATCATTAAAACATTATTCAGTGAATTTTTTCCAACTACACATAAACGGAGATTTACCACACACATTCTTTACCACAGTGCAAGAATGTCTTTATAACATATTTGAATCACAAAATGTGAGTCTAAAATACATCACTGTAATTAAAACACTACTTTAAAGTTACAATGCCCCATGTTATAGTAGCCAGATTTGATTAATCCCTGTATAAATCACAAAGCAATTTGGTGGATAATGTCTTGGCTAACTGGCAGCAGCTTTTAACCATGATATTAAAAAAAAAATTCTTTAATTAAGAACCAGACTTTCACAATTTAGAAAACTTCTTCCCTTATATGTCAATATTCTCAGTCAAAATGGGACATTTAAAAATTTGTAGTCTCTAAAACAAGGAAAATAAATCCAACCCTCCCTTAGCTGAAAGGATGCGGTTCTAACATTAGGTTTCGAAGAAACCTAAGAATAGCATTGTACGAGGAGTGGAAACAAGTCATAAGAAACATAACATTTCTTTTAAAACCTTTTAGATTCCTCTGCCCCTCCCCATCTCTGTTAAACACAGAGAAAGAATACTGCATTACAAATAAAGATGTGTTTCCGTGAAATGATGTAAACAAGTCAGAGAGAAAGATTTCTTCATTTTCCTATTTTGTGGAGTGGGGCAGTGGGATATCAGTTAAATAAGAAATAGAGCTCCTTAATCAAAGAACCACTTCATTACACACAAAACAGCTCGGGGCAACTGCTGAAAACTTCTCCTGTGTTTCCTTTCCTTTTCCCCAAAGTTTGAGAATGTTTGAAAGTTCAATAAATAGTAGAAAAATAATCCTTTACTTAGAAATTTTGAGATGCATCGTTTAGAGCATAACATGAGCTCCATACAGCAACTGTGGTATCCAGGTACCGCTAAGAAACAAAGCGAAATCTTCAATGCACACATTTGTATCTGCATGTGCCACATTCCAGTCTCTGGGTGAGCAGATTTTTCTCTCTTCCAGTTAAGGAGAGCTGAATGCTTCTGGCTCTTCGGAACATTCCTCTGGCTCAGCTTCACTTGCAGGTTCCGTCTGTGTTTGGAGGTTCGCCTTCTGTTCCCTTCCATTAGTGTTATGGCAGGTTCGTTCATCAGGCTTATTTCCCCTCCATTTCAGAACCAGCCTCAGGTCTTCACAAATGTGACTGTGTTGTTGTTTCTCTTGTTTTTAACCATGTCGACAGGCAGGAGGAAATGACTCAAACAACTCTGCACAAAGCACAAACACAAGGGAGGTCTCTTGCTGTGGGTTTTAAGCTGGTTCTTTTTCTTTCCAGAACATTCTGTAGCTCCCAGATCTCGTCTTGGAGTGGAGGTGAGGAGATTGTTAGCATTCTGCATCGACAGTGTGTACCGTGACAGCCGCCTGTAAGTGGTGGCTATGATGAAGTGTAGGGTGGTGTGACCGGTAGTGGTGGAACTTGTGACTTAGTAGGGCAGCAGTCTGAGGGGGGGTATCCAGGTCTAAGTCCTCATCATGGTTTCCCACATCGACCCCGGCTGACAAGGGGTCATTGTTGCATGGAGGATTTTCACTGTCCTCCTGTGGGCTCATGGTGCTGTAACCTAGAAAAAGAACAAAACAAACACACAGCTGAGAGCTTCAAGACGCAGACAGAAGATTTCACCTACAATTTCTAGGGCACTGGGAGGTATTCCTGTCTTTGCAATACACAGGTGCAAACACTGGCAGACTGTCAGCAGATGCTAAAGTAATTTATTTTTAAAGAGATTTAGTGATAACTCTTTTTTTCCCTTAAAACAATGACACAATAAATACATAACCACTTTAGACAGCTGAGAAAGTACGGAGGAGAAAAAAGAAAATAAACAAGAACCCTTATCCCAAATCCCCAAACCAGCAACACAAAAATGAAAATCACACTATATCCCATCATCCATGGCTAGCCACCACTGGGGACCTATCTTTCTACGCTTCTACCTAAGATAAAGATAATCTTTTTTATTAAAGAAATCCAAAAAATGGACAGCTTCAAGAAGAAGATCTGAACAGGACTCAGATCAACTGGGGCTGGTGCGGAAATCTGGGCTTCTGCCTGAATGCCTGAATGTGATGCCACAATAGAACAAAAAGAACCATCACCATCACCTGCGCACTTGCTCGGTAGCGGGCACTTGTGTCAGGCAATTCTTGCACACCAATGGTGATATATTTTAATATACATTTTACAGTTCAGGGAAATGATTATCAGAGAGGTTAAGGAGTTTGCCCAAAGTTCTAGTGCCTAATGAAACACTAACTCCACATATACCCACGGCAACTAGCTGTGGAATCAACTATTCTCTGTCTTAGCTGCCCCCTCTCCCCCATTTAAATTTAATTTCTTTTGGTATTCTAAGTAATACATGTTTCAAAGGCAAATACCCTTGCTGATCAAAGGATTCCATTCTGAGATTCCTGGCATGTTTTTAAATATTGCAAAAATCTCCTTTAAACATTTTGAGAAGCAACAGCTCATTAATATTTCCACTGCATCTACAGTTAGCATCAATCAGCACTTACCCGTGGGTAGTGCTAGTCACATTCATGGCTGCAAGATTGATGTCCTTGCATGCAGCCAAGCAGGAGTCATTTGTGGTTGAAATTGTATGCTCTGTGCAAAAATTCTGTCCTCAATGAAACATTACTCAAATGATAGAATTATTTAGCTGTCAGTCCAACTTAACAAATATTTACTGTGTACCTATAATATACAAGTCACTGTGTTGGGCACTGGAAGACATACAAAGATGAAAGCCTGGTCCCTGCACAGGGAGCTCAAAAGCTAGTGTTTGAGAAATGAAACAAATATAAGCATTGGTCATTCACTTATTCATTTACTGAAGACCATTATGGGGCTGGAGCGGGAGATGAGGAAACATGAATAAGAGACGTCACCTTTCCCTAATGACTTTACAGTTGAGTTTGAGACAGATGCTCACAAAGCAAAGCCTCCTTTTACACAGATAATGGTAAGTGCTATAACTGAGGTATAATTAAAATCCAGAAGAGGGAATATCTAATTCTGGCTGGGGGAATAAGGAATCTTCAGAGAATGTATATTTTAGTTGGGCTTAAGTGGATGAGTAGGAGTTTGATAAGTGGATATAAAGAAAGGAACAGGATGACCACAGCCATAGAGGTGCGGATATAAAGGCCATCCCTGTTCCGCGTGGCTTGGATGAGTGCTAGCAGGTAGCTGGAGAGGAGGGCAGGTGGGTGGCATGAAGTTAAGTCAGATCATAAAGCCCATGCGAAGAGTAGCAAATGGAGAGACTACACAAGATACTGAGCAGGCCAAAAAATGGCATGGTCATTTGTGTTTAGAGGATGGTGGTTTGGGAGATGAAGGGAAAGGAAAGACAGGGAGCAGTTAGGAGGTTATTTCAACAGCCCATGTGAGAGATAGAGAATTAAAACTAGGGCAGTGGGATTGGACAGATGTAAAAGCTATCTCAGTGGTGGAGGCAAGAGAAATGGGTAAGTCATCAGATGTGGGGGACTGTGGGGGTGAGGAGTAGTGAAAGGTGACTACAACTTCAAGTTATAAGGATAAGAAAGGACAACTCACAGATTGAGTCTCAGGAAAGAAGACAAATTTTGTTTATGCACAGCCTGATTTTGAGAGTCTGTGGGTCACATATGTGGAGATGTCTAGCCAGAATCTCAGAAGTGTCATCTGCAAATTCAGGGCAGAAGAGAAAGTGTTCACTGACATATGTGTCCACCATAAGCAGGGTCGGGCCTCGTTAGTACTTGGATGGGAGACATATGTGTCCACCATGACTGAGTGCCTTCTTGGTGCCAGGTGCCAGGCTAGAGGTTGGACAGGAAAGGGCTAAGGTGAGGCCTCAGCTCCTGAGAGGCCCATGGGAAAGAAGGGGAAACACCCATGTGCTAAAACAGAGGCACACAAAAGGAATTCCAAAGCCAATGAACTTGGCTTAGATCCTTGAGGAGGTGACAATTGGGTAACCCTGATGGGAGAAAAGGGGCTCAGTAGGTAAAGACGGGGTGTAAAGGTACCTCCAGCAGGGCCCAAGCACATGCAATGGTACAACAGCTGGAAGGGCTCTGGTGGCTTTTGGGAATGGTGAAAGCCTGGTGCTGGGGGTGGGGGCGGTGGGAGATGGCACTGGACAGATAGGCTAAGACCAGGTCAAGAAGGCTGGCTGAAGCTATGAGCTATGATCTAGTAGTGGACAGTGGGAGTGGTCAGGGGGCAATGGGGAGGCTGGACAGAAGGAAGGTGGGGATCAGAGGCTCAGAGGACAGGGTGCTGGAGCATGGGCCTCGAGGAGATGGCAACGACATGAAGTAGGGCAGTCGCAGTGTGTGGACTGTTCAAGTGCACAGTAGGCTGGATTTGGTGACCAAATGGACTTGCCTGATGAAGACGCCAGGGAGCTGACATCCTTGGAAAAGGTCAGATGCTGAGCAAATAGTGATGCCTTTACCCAGGATTAAGAGACCAGGAGCCAGAATAGGCTTCTCAGCTTTAGCAGTGCTAGGTCTGGAGTGTTAGATTGGATGCTAGGCTCCAAAACCTAAGTCACAAACTGCTGTGCATGTTGAAACCACCTTATGCTATACATGTAAAGGATTAAAGTAGAAAACAGGATTTTCGCAAAATCCCAGTGATTATTCAAACACTTCCTGGATAGCTTCCCGTCTCTGCTCATTCACAAGCACCCACACACTAACTGATAATTCATGTTAGCATTCGAGGTGTTAGATTCATGGTGGCCCTTCTGCTTGGCTCACCCTCCCACCTTCCTCATCTTGCTATTGTGCCTCATGCTTCAGTTGGAAAGTCTTCTCTGGGAAGCTTTCCCAACCTATTTCCCCCACCCACCTCCAGTCCTGCCAGCCCACATGGGGGCTGGTGCCCCTTCTGTGATTTTACATGCGTTCTGTGCACATCTCTTACATTTTGCCATATTATAATAAAAAATATAAGGCTATCTATTCATTAGCAAATTCTTTTTTAAATCGTAAGTTCCTGTTTATCTTTGTATCGCTAGTATTTAACACAGTGACTCACACAAAGCAGGAACTTAAAAACAACTGCTGCCCCACCCCCCACCAACGTACACTATACTCTCAAAGCAACGGCATCAATGAATTTTGTAGTTACCTGTGGCTTTGCCTGGTAGGACATTCACTAGTCTCATCTAATAATGCAGACATTCTAGGATACACTGGGCTCTGTCCAGGGGTTATGACAGAATCCAGTGACACTCTGAACCTGGCTGGTCACAGATCCTGGGTTCACATCCAGGACGGTAGTGATGGTGCAGCTGTCTCCAAGGCAACTCAGGAGGGCACCCATCTCTTCATCTCAGGATGGCACCCCCATCTCTTCTGCTACTGCTTTCTGATAGGAACCTCAACAGAGGTGCTTTCAGAGTAAAACTCTCATACTAAGGGCATTCCACTTAATTTCCTTACTATGATACCATCGCTCAACCCCTCTGTAACTTCCTCTTATTTCAATCATTAATGGAAATCTGAAGGGGTCAGGGGAGCAGGGAATAGCAAGTTGTGGAGAAGCAGGAGAAAGACAAACACATTTTCTTATTCAATAAATTAATTGTTTACTCAGCGCCAGGCAATTCTGTTGAGCACTGGGAAGGGTGATGAATTAAGACAGACATAGTCCCTGACTCATGGAGGAAGAGGCACTATTTGAAACACAAAGGATATTTGCAAACACTTTCAAGGAAAAATTTCTTTACTATCCAAAGGGTTATATAGCAAAGTGTCTGCAAATACAATCTCAAGTGGGAAATGGGCTTTAGAAAGGAGGTCAGGCATCTATCAAAAAGAGCCGAGATTAGGTTTTTGTTCTTTGACAGTCTGCTTATGTATTTATCTAATAGCTCCTAAGAAACTTCGTTTGATTATAAGGGGGTGTGACGTCCCTCTGGGGACTCACTCACCATCTCGTGGCCACAGAGAGTAACTGCAGGAGAATGTTTGTGCACCTCTAGAAAATGGTCTTATGTTCATCTACAAAGTTTTTTGACCAGGTTTTTAAGGTTCAGCATTTGCTTTTTAAGTATTTTGGAATTTGCCACGAACTAGGAAGAAATCTTCCTCTACAGAGAAAAAAATGTAGCCTAATATACACTTACATAAAGTTTCTGATGAGATAGTAACTAAAATACAAATTCACGAGGAACAAATAACATATAGGTGTTTTTTGACTTAAAAATAAGCCAATAGATGATTGGACAGAACACGATATTTTTAAGAGAAATGGGCAAAGCAGATAGATAGTTGAAAACATACACAGGTAGTAATTGTTTCTAACCTCCACTTGTGAGGGTAACACTGCTGAAAATCAATCATTCTAAGTGGTCTTAGACTATGGACCAAAATGATTCTACTTTCAAAAAACATTCTCAATTGGAGTGGTTTTTCTTAAGATACAACAATTAAAATTAGACTCTTTTGAAAAACGAAATTCTGTTGGCCACATAAAATATTTCTAAATAAAAATACACCCTAAAGTTTCTAAGTTTAGTCTGGTAACATTCAATTTTCATTCAATTCTAGGATCACAACTCTGAACCATACCATGAGAGCCTAGGCCGTTGTGTAGTCATGTATTTATAGACTTAATTCTTTTGAGTTTCCTTTTGTGTAACACACTCAAGGATTCACATGGAAATACGCTTATCAGGGAGCAGAGAATCATGACACCGCAGTCCTACCAGTTCAAGGGCCAGTCAATGCCACGTTCCTCCATGGGGTTTCCCATAATTTACTCGCAGATAAAAGTGAACTCTCACCCCGTTCCTTCTTTGTTCTACTCTTTTAAGGAAGCTGTCATATTCCACCTTTTATCAAGCATATGAATACATGCATTCATTTATGGCTTCCTTCTAGACTGTAAATTTCTTCAGGGCAGGGTTGGCACAGAGGTAGGGAGGTCAACCCTGAGCACCGTGCCTATCATATGTCATTTCATTTCATCCTCATTGCAACTCCACCCAGCATTATTATTATTTTTTATTTTTTATTTTTTTGAGACAGCTCTGTCTCAAAGAGCTCAAAGAGTTCTTGGCTAGAGTGCAGTGGTGCTAACATGGCTCACTGCAACCTCGACCTCCTGGGCTCAAGTGATCTTCCCACCTCAGTCTGCCGAGTAGCTGGGACTACAGGCACGCACCACCATGCCTGGCTAATTTTTTTATTTTGTAGAGACAGGGTCTCACCATATTGCCCAGACTGCAGTAAAAATTTTTAATCCTACCTTAAGTATTAGGAAACTCAGGTCTAAGGTAGCTCACTAAGGTCTCAACAGCTTGTGGAAAAAAAAGGGGGAGAAGTAGGCTTCAAAGTGAACTGGCTTTACCCTATCTCCTAAGTTCTTCCTCTACACCAAGCTGTCTTGAGGAAGTAACAACTCCCATCTGTAGCCCCCTCCACAGTGTACTAGGGTATAGTCATGCCTTGTGTAATGACAGAGATACATTCTGAGAAATGTGTCCTTAGGCAATTTCATCATTGCACAAATGTCACAGAGTGTACTTTCACAAACCTAGATGGCACAGCCTACTACACACCTCGGCTATATGGCATAGCCTATTCTTCTAGGCTACAAACCTGTGCCACATATTACTGCAATGAATACTGTAGGCAACTGCAACACAATTGTACACAATACTGTAGGTAATACTATAGATATTTATATATCTAAACACAGAAGAGGTACCAGAAAAATACTGTATAAAAGGTTTTTTAAAATGGTACACCTGTGGCCGGGAGCAGTGGCTCACGCCTGTAATCTCAGCACATTGGGAGGCTGAGGTGGGCGGATCACCTGAGGTCGGAAGTTCGAGACTAGCCTGACCAACATGGAAAAACCCAGTCTCTTCCAAAAATACAAAATTAGCCGGGCATGGTGGCGCGTGCCTGTAATCCCAGTTACTTGGGAGGCTGAAGCAGGAGAGTCGCTTGAACCCCGGAGGTGGAGGTTGTGGTGAGCCGAGATCACGCCATTGCACTCCAGCTTGGGCGACAAGAGCAAAACTCTGTCTCAAAACAAAAAACAAAAAACAAAAAAGGTACACCTGTATAGAGCACTTACCATAAATGGAGCTTGCAGGATTGGTAGTTGTTCTGTGTGAGCCAGTGAGTGAGTGGTTAGTGAATGAGAAGGCCTAGGACATCAGTGTACACTACTGTAGACTTTATAAACACTATATATACTTAGGCTACTCTAAATTTATTAAACTTTTTTTCTTTCTTCAATAATAAACCTTTGCTTACTGTAACTTTTTTGCTTTATAAACTTTTAAACTTTTTAAACTTTTTCACTATTTTGTAATAACAGGTTAAAATACAGACACATTGTACAGCTGTGCAAAAATATTTCCTTTTGTTATATCCTTATTCTATAAGCTTTTTTCTAGTTTAAAAATTTTTACATTTCACTTTTTAAACTTTTTCATTAAAAAACTAAGACACAGCATCTCCAAAAAAAAAAAAAAAGAACAAAAAACAAAGAAAATCCACGAATATAACTAAATGGTGATAAAATACCAAAAAATTTTTTTACCACAAATGAGATCCTTAATATGTAAGGAATGATACAGTTTTGAAGTGCAGTGAGCTGAGATCGCGCCTTTGCACTCCAGCCTGGGCGACAAGAGCGAGACTCCGTCTCAAAAAATAAAGCACAAAAACGAAAAAATTAAGACACAAACACACACATTACCCAGGCCCACACAGGGTCAGGATCATCAAGATGTCACTAGGCAACAGGAATTTTTCAGCTCCATTATAATCTTATGGGACCCCTGTAGTATATGCGAAGTGTTGTTATGCAGTGCATAACTGTGCATAGCAGATGCCAATATATCCACCAAATAGGAGAGGAGAGCATACACAGATGAGCAAGAAGTGTGCCAACAAAACAATTAGATTTCCTTGTTTAATGGGTGTATATAGCTTTGCCTCTAGGCATCACAGGGACATTAACTCAATGCCACCATTTTTAGTGACCCACGTACTGGTTCAAGGGATGCCAACACGCATTTAAATTCTACTGATTTTATGATGTATTTGGAATATGGGGAGTGTCAATGCCTTCCCGTTCTTTTGGTGTTGCATTCTGTCTGCATGAGAAACTATTTTTCATTCCTTGGGGATAACACGGATCCAATTATGATGAAAAATGAAAGGAACCAAGCCCTTAGCTGGATGCCTTAGTGTTCAGATACTGACACTGCACCCTTCCTTTTATCTAAGCTGTTGCTTCATATGCCATTTTACTAAGACAATGGGAAGGGCTAATGGAATGTCATAAACATCACTCAGAATCCTAATTTGGTATTGATGCAATTCCTATTGAGGAACAGAGAGAAAAAGGATTCAGTATTTCAGAGAGAGAAAAGAATTCAGTATTTCTGCTGAATAAGAAATTATTTCTGTTGAACTTTAGTAGCCTCAAACCTGTTTTATTATTCAAACGAGCAGGCACAGAACTGCCTGGCAGCAAGAATTTATGCAAGTTCAAAGGTTTGTAGGGAAAAAAGCAAAAAAGTCAAAGAAACTGAAAAATTTAAGTTCTGCTGTGGTTCTCCATAGAAACCCAAAGTTTCTATTTAGTTGGTGGGAATAATGTCATTCAAAGCCCAAATTAACAGTCTCCAATTTATAAAACAGAGCTTTAGCTGCTCTTATTTGCCAAAGGGAGTTTGAAGACCTGGCTGTAGTGTAAAAGGTGACGCTGGTTGCTCTGAGGAATATCTATTTCTGCATTTTTTAGTATAGATACAGGGAACACAGTGTTTGAGGACTTTTTTTTTTTCCAGGATAGGTGTGAAAAAAGCTAAGTCAAAAAGGCTGAAATACATTATTTATGTATTTAAAAAAGGACTTGATTCTAGGAGGAAAATACAGATTTCTGGAAAATTAAACAGCTATCTTAAAAAAATAAAAAGATTTTACAATGGCAGGAAAAACACTACCCACGCCTGTTATATTTTTGTGGAACCGTGGCAGTGATGCTTATAGACTGGGATACATCTGCTGTTCTTTGCAACAATGAGCAATATGGACTCTGAGATGGAGAGAAGCCATGTGGGATGGCCAAGTCTTTGGCAGAGCATGTGGATTTCATAAGTTACCTAGCACTTGGCGCCTCTTCATGATTTGGTCTTGACCCTTCCTGAGCATCTTATAGGCACTATACAACTCCGTGACTTTGTACACACTGGTCTTTTGGCCTCTAATATTCTTTGCCCCTACCTTTTCTTTAATCACTCCCTCAAGGCTCAGTGCAAATGTTGCTTCTTGCTTCTTTGGTGAAGCCTTCTCTGAGCTCCCCAGACCATGCCAGAGGTCAGGGCAAGAGAATGCTGGAGGACAGCACAGATTCTTGTCATGCCCCAAGGGGACATGACTGAAAAAGCCCTTAAAGATCCTGCTGTTTGCCAGCCAACACTGGAGAGCGGGACCTAAGAGGATGCTGATTTTATGGAAAAGCAAGTGGGATGGCAAGCAGGCTCCCTTTAGACAATATGAATCCTTCTGTATGGAGAAAAACTGGAAAGCAATCCGTGTGCCCAGAGGAGTGCTGAGACAAGCAAAACTGTCCTTGGGCTCTTATAAACCAGTGGCATGCTGGGGTGTGTCTTTTTGGAAAACCATGTCAAAATAGGGTGTGAGCATCATCCCACAGGAGTACATGAGGTTCCTCGGGTCTTCAAATGCAGGAAGCTAGACCTTACCATGATCACTTTCTGTTCCTGATCGACCCCAGTAGCGGCGCCTTCTTTCTGGACTGTGTGCATGTCGTTCGATGACCGCAGCTATAAACCGAGTGTTGCTGACTGTAGGAAGCCAAGGACAGGTAATGTCACTCTTATGCCAGTATCTCCGTTGTTTCAAACACATTTGCTCTGAGAGGGCTCATTTACATGCTGGGAGAATTCTCTTTGGAAAGCCAGAATAAATCATTTTTTAAACAATTCTGGGGATTGGGGTGCTGATTTTAGAACTGGTGCAGTGAGAGGTATTTAATTATATATCTCCAATGTGCATCAGGAAGCTATGGTCTAGTAGGTGAAGGCCAGGGTGTCTTAACACTAATGGAAATCTCTTTTGATAAAGAAAATGCTCTTTTTTCCTCCCTGAGTTGTACATACTAGTTAAGGGATTTTAAAAAAAATGCATACCTGAAATTTCCTTTTCTAAAATACTATGGTTGGAAAATAACAAGCAAGAGAAAGAAAGGAGAGGGTGAGCTGTTTTAGGCCAACACACTTAATGCAAAAAAAAAACATAATAAAATCTTTTGAGATTCTCTAAAACAAAGCAAAGACCTACACGTACTCCTAACAAAAAAGGATGGAAAAAAACAACTAAAAAAACCCAGCCACCATGTCAAAGCTTCTTAAATTTTAATACAAGCCAAAAGGATATAAGAAAGAATATTTATTCTGGATTAGCCTCCTGCTGACACATTCTGCAGCAAGGCACCTGAATACTCACTGATGCCTCTGTCTTCATGGCTGTCGTCGTCCCTTTCATCTCTGTCATTCTCCAGGTTGGACATACGCACTGACATTTCTACCCATCATTAAAAAGAGAGAAACATGACTATTTAATCAAACAAAATCACCCGCTTTAATACCCTGCTGAGCGCTTGTTTGATGGCTGGGTGACAGTATTCCATCAAGAATGAATCCCATCTTAGAAGGGAATGAACTGATGCCCCATTTTTCTTTAAAGGAGGAGAGAGCAGGAATCCAAAGAAGAAGAACAAGTAATCAAGAGACATCTGAAATTGATTTCTGAGACAGGAGGAGAAAAGAGGTTGATTGAGGCCAACAAATCTTTAATCCTCTACTAAGGTACTGAAACAGAAGGAAAGGGATTGAAAAATGACTGACTGTGTTGGTGAAATGGTGCAACAAAAGCCTCCAAAAGGCCAGGCATAAGCTAACACTGGATGACGGTCATCCTCAGTCTAGCTGAGTCTCACCAAGGGAAGCACATGGTGATTATCCCTGTTACTAAATCAGGCAACATTACTCCATGATTCCCCTTTGGGCTTGTGGCCATAGTGAAATGTTTTAACATCAACCTGTCATTACAGCTGTTAGAGTGAGCTAAGTGGCCAGGAAGATGAGTTAACTTCATCTCCAAAAAGGTCAGGTCAACACATCCCTGGGGACTGGGGTTTTAGGAAGGATGGAGATGGCCATTAAACAGTTTTGTTCCCTGCAAACAGAGTACAGATACTGCACTTAAACAGAGTATAGATACTGCACATGGTATTGAGGCCATGATTATAGGTGAATCATTTTGTACTTGGCTTCGATGACTTTTTTTTTTTTTTTTTTCAGATGGAGTCTCACTCTTTCACCCAGAATGGAATGCAGTGGCGCAATCTTGGCTCACTGTAGCTTCCATCTCCTGGGTTCAAGTGATTCTCCTGCCTTAGTCTCCCAAGTAGCTCAGACTATGGGCATGTGCCAATGCACCCGGCTAATTTTTGTGTTTTTAGTAGAGGCGGGGTTTCACCATGTTGGCCAGGCTGGTCTTGAACTCCTGACCTCAAATGATCCACCCACCTCGGCCTCCCAAAGTGCTGGGATTACAGGTGTGAGCCGCCGCACTTGGCCGACTTATCCTGTTTTAAGAGATGTGATTATTCAAATGTGTGTTTATTCACACTACATAACGGCAGCTGCAATAGAACAGATTATATTCTTGCCATTAGTGATCTGGGGTATCTTTGATTTGCCTGTCTTTTTGGAATTGCAAGGGCAGCACATTTTCCCACTCAGCATCCCAGCTACCCTGACTGGCTTATTGCAGAGGCAGGCCACTGGGGGCTAATGCTGGTAAGGAGAGGATCCAAGGATTTTTCTGGGGACCAAAACAGAGCTTGTAGGGTTTAGGCACTGAAGAAGAAAGCAGGCTTTGGGGACTTCCAAAATGACTCCACAGAAGCTGAAAGTATAGCACTGTTCTGACAGTTCCTTAGAGGCTTACATAACCCGCCACTGTCCTTCTAGCCTGGCTGCTGCCTCCCCTGTGGGGTTCATTTTGAGCTCACCTTGGGCAGCAAGAGGAGACATATGCTGATGGCTCCGGCGATGAATCTGGTGGCGGTAGGCGTACACCGCCAGGACCAAGACCATGATGCATCCCATGATCCCTCCAGCCACAGGACCCACAGGGGCGCTTTTAATCATGTTTAATGTGATCACCTCATCACCTTCAGTGAAAGAGCAAGAAGATGTTCCTTGTTAAGATTTCCCAAGTGGGGAAGAAAGTAAGGATGGTGAGATGGGAGGGAATAGAGTGGGAAGGGGGTTGGGGGAAGATAAACAGATGCTTAGTTAGGCTTTGAGTTCCTCAAACATGACGCATGGGAACGTGGGAGTGGAGGCTTCATTTAATTCCTGGTTCTCCAGTGTTGGTTGCTAGGCAGAGCAGGAGCACAAATGGCAAGAACTGCTGGGAAGAGTGAGCAGTCCAGAAGAATTGCTTACACAGGCAGCATCCAACACCAACAGAGTCCTAGCTCCCTGGGGTATGAGTTACTCTTGGAAGAGAGGAAAAGTCACCTAGTACAGAGTAACCATTGAAATAAAAGGCACCAGGTCCAATAAATATGTGCTAACTGGACCAAGTTTCGAAGCTTATGGGTTTCCTTTAAAAGGCCATTTGTGCTTTCCAGATAGGGAACTGCACGTGAGCATAGAAAGTGATTTCTCAGAGCCAAGTCACTTTCACGTATGTACCCTCACCTAGTTCAGTAGTAACATACAAGCTCAAAATCCTTCCTCATATATGAGCTTTTCTTCTAGACAGGCTGATGTAAGTGATGTTAAAAATCAAGGTATTAACTAAGGATTTAAATATTTGACTCTACTGCCATCTAAGAATTAGGACTTGGTGCTAATTCTGGAAAGACTGAAAAAAAAATCTCAGGTAAGCAATCTAATCTTGGCAGTATTTTTGAGGTCTTGGAGACTGATCCCGGGGGCTCTCCACCCCGTGGTGTCCCTGTGCTTCATCCTAAGCTGTCCCAGCTGCACTGGGTAGCTCTGGCTTCTGTTGACTCCAAGGCCCCAAATACTGATTTGTAGCTATAAGACTTCTACCTTGCAAAAGTTGTGAGTGAAGGTTTTAGCAGGCACTAGACATACAGTGGTCACTCTGTACATGGCCCTGTGCTTCTGACAGCTGGCGTGCATATCCAAACAGACTCCAGAGTTTGGCCATGCAGAAACCAGGCCTGATATTTATCAGAACAAGCTTTATGGGAATGAATTCCAGGCTTGTAAAATTTGGCAGGACAGATGGCCACTCACTCTCTCTGCATAGAATATTTAGCCAGTTCTGAAGGTAATTATCTGCCTTGGTTTTGTAACTAAAGACTACTAGCAAAGGAATCAGGGAAGTTGGGAAGAGGATTATTTTAAGATGTCCTAGTATATAGGCAGGAAATTGTATATTCAAGAATCAAATTGTTGGGGTATCCAACAAACATACCTATTGCTCCCATGTCATCAACGTAGGGACTTTTGGCTCCCACAATCCCCCCGAAGCATTCTTTCTGGGGGGCACAGTAGGATTTGTCCAGGTGAGTCTTTCCATCACTGTCCACCATGCACCATTCACAATCCAGCACCCCAAAACAGTCCCTGCCAGAAAAATAATACTTAGTCTTCTATAAAGCAGTGTGGGGCAGGGGACAGCCCTTAAGTGTGGGCATCAGACAGTTCTCAGGATCTCCATTACTTACTAGTGCTGTGAATTTCTTGAGCTTTAGTTTCCTTTCCTTATAAAATGAGAATAGCAATAGACTGCCAGGGAAATAACTGTTTTATGCCTCTTAACAACTTGGAAAGGAGAGAAATAAAACTGCTCTCTGTGAATTAAATAATGACATCCACACATCATGGGGCTATTCAAAATCATCTTACAAGACCAGACAGAAATGACCCCAATGTTTGTTAGACTCTGGCTTAACATCCCCCAAGTGTGGGGTCATTTAAAAAAATTTAAAAAAAGTCCAATAAGTTTGGAAATACTTGGCCAGTTACCACAGGTTTCCTCACTGCCAATTTCTCAGAGCCTTTAGTGTATTACATGCATTGTGACTGTCTCAAGAGAATATAAGCAGTGTCAGCATTTCCCAAACCTAATTGGCTTGGGGCTACTGTATAACATCCCAAATTAATCAGTTTGACGCCACAATTCCTTTGCTAAAATACACACACGAAGCAGAGTAAGCTATCCCTCTAAACACTGTTTAATAAAATGGCAAGCTACAGCTACAATAAGCTAAAAACCAACTCCCCTTTACTTAGTCTACCACAGCCACTATTTCCATAATGTCTAGTCCCAAACTCCTAATCCCACCTGAGGAGTGGGGAGAGAGCAGGGAACATGCAGTTTTTAGTTCTCAAAACTATCATGAAGCAGATGTGTTTCCTAAGAAAGGAAAATAAATGAGCTTCAAAATATCACACCTAGAGCCTTGACCACTGGGTTCTGCTTCTGGACCTCAGGGGTTCCTCCTCCCTTGCCCTGCTGCTTCATGCCATGGCCCCTCACACTTCTTTTATTTCAAGAAAAACTCCCATTCACAGATGAGGCTACTAACATATGGTACACACGCTAAATACGGGTAATAAGTGGGAATGAGACAACATTTAATCCGGTGGATAAAGGCTTATGGAAATCAGTTTCAGATCTGAAAAACTGACATACCTTTTTAAAACATGAAGAGTAGGAATAATAAATATTAGCTGGAAAACCTCAGTTCTTTACTAGGTTCTGCTTACCCACTTTCCAGCCTCTGACTGCACCTGCTGTTGACACACTGGTGAAGAGCATCTTGCAGGCCAGGATCAATAGCTGTGTATGTCACCGGCTCCTGGTGGACCTCGCAGCTTGGGTTTCTGTGCAGGAGGTAAGTCTGGAGGTTAAGACGACCACCGCCCACATTCCAAACTCATGCTCCTGGTCCTTAACGGCAGTCAGACAGATTTGGGTTTGAATCCTGGCTTTGCTACTCAGTGTGCAACCTTGTATCAATTACTTAACAACTCTGAGCTTCAATTTATTTATCTTTATGTACAGTAGAACTAATACAAATAACCTAGGCAACATGATGAAACCTCGTCTCTACGAAAACTACTACAACAACAAAATTTAGACAGGCTTGGGAATCAATGCCTGTAGTCCCAGCTACGAGGGAGGTAGAAAGGTGGGAGGATTGCTTGAGCTTTGGAGGTAGAGGTTGCAGTGAGCCATGATCGTGCCACTGCACTCCATCCTGAGCAACAGAGTGAGACCATGTCTCAACAAACAAATGTACACACACAATACAAACACACATGACACTCTTAATTTCTAGAGAAGGGGTTTATCACAATTTATTTTCCTGGTGTTAAAATCTGTCACTGATATAAATAATGCTGTAGAACACATCATACGTATGTGAAAAACACTTGCATATTTATCACAGGGTTAATTAAAACAATAAGTGACAATGTGCATAAAGTACTCAACACATGGTAGACAATTGGTAAATGCTTGAAACATTCTCACATTTTTTTGTATGTAGCACATACACTCTTAATACTTTTATAGCAGTTAAATTTAAACCTTGAAACAGGCATCATTTTATGGCACTACGGAGCTTGAATTCTGGCTCACTGAACAGTTAGTTCTATCATTAGAATGAATCATCTTTATACGCCCTAACTGAAAACAAACCTATAAGAGACTCACAGTATTATATATGTATTATTATTATTATTATTAATTATTTTACCGGTTCTCTGCATTGGTGAGGTTGCCAGTGCACTCATTGACCTCTAGAGGGCACTCACAAGGACATTCACATTCATTTTGTTCCATTCTGAAAAGCAAAAAGAAAGTTACTATGCAGGAGGTCAATGGCAAACTGTTAAGTTGTACATGTGCTGGGGAAGCAAAATAATGAAGCTCTGAGCTAGTTTAAAAGAATAGTAAAAAAGAAGTTACAGCCAAAGGTTAAATACATAAATGGCCTTAATCCATTGTTCTTTGGACAAGGATGCTGCAAACGGCACAGCTCTAAGTGCCTTTGTAACTGTGTCTTTTCTTCAGGACACACACCAGCACTTTCTGTTTATTTTGACTTCAAAATGCCTGACATCAGTTGAAATATTAAACAGTGTGGTGAACACAGAATATGACCCATTGCATTTTTACCGGTGACAGTTGAGACAGAGTCGGTCCACCATGCTGCAGGCACAGAAGGCAAGAGAGTCGCAGGTTTCATTGACAATGCCAACAAACGCGTTGGTTCCTGGGATCCTTGCTAATCTGTATTTGGAACAGTGGCTGCCATGCACAAGGTTCGTCAAATCCCCCTACAGAACAAATCAAGGTATCAGAAATGACAGACAGCAATGCAAAGACTCAGCCCCACCTTGGTGAAAACAACTCTTCAACTACCTATGAAAAATAGCTTAAAATAAAATGTTTCTGATTACAAAAATCACTGTTAAAAAATATATAGTCACTGTTAAAAATTTAGAAAATAAAATTATTCCTAATCAGAGATAACTACCATTGAACAGCTGTGTATATATTATGAATTCTTTTATCTGTGCTTGCACAAATATAAATTTTATAGCTGTTATTAAAATCTGCTTTTTCTTAACACATAACAATATACCAGGAAAATGAATACTTCAAGAAGCAATAAAAGACAATTTTCAGGGAAGGAATAATTTAAAATTTATTCACATGCAAACGTAATTAACCACAAATTGCACATTTCCCTTTTTTGGGTGATGAACCTTTTTCCTTTTATAATAATAAAATTATTTAAAAATCAAACCTAAGAGGCAAACTTCTGCTTCTAGAATATTTAAATAATCCAACTAAAGCAAGTATCCCTTTTCTTCATTCCATAACAAGAAAACGTGATAGCAAGTGTCTTGAATTGCCAATTTTGTTTACCATATTAGAAAATCAAAGATTCCAAAGTGGTATTGCAGAGTTGCGTGTAATCATTTTTCTGCATGTGTGTCAGATACACTAGGCAAATTATTTCATCTCAAGCTTGTTTCATGCCATTCACCCTGTATATATGCTTGGTGAGGATGAGCTTAGTTCTGAGAATCATAGCACTGAATGGGTTTTTAGAGGTCTACATGAATTTCTCACTGTCTGGAAGACACCTACCTCTAGAACATAAGCAGTAACATAGGCTTGGAGTCCTGACAGCCCCAATACCCAGGAATGCTCTAATTCCATTTGGGAATAACTTGGGCCAATAAATTATTCAAATTTGCCTTTTGAGAAGTATCTACCTGAGTATCCTGGCATTGTGTGCTGAAGACTCCAGAAACCATTGCATAAATAATAGAAGACACACAGAATAAGTCAGACTTTCCTATGACAACCTTACCTGGCAGTCTCATTTGTCAATGTCTCCTTTAAAAATAGTGCTTCTCAAAATGGTATGGGGTCTGAACAGGGTAATAATGACTTCCCTTGCTTTGAACACACCATTCTATTAACATATTCATGTTTTAAAGTACTCTTTTCCACCAGATAATTGCTTTCTGCAATTGAGTTTTTGAGACTCAGTTTAGGATTTTTAATTTAACCAAGTACATTTTAAAAATTAATTACATACTTAATGACTGACATAAATGCCTATTCTAAATAAAAAACCTACTTCCTGTAAATAGCTTTTTGAATGTTCTTTCATTCCCCATTTTAGCTTTCTCCCAACTAGGATTATTTATAAATTAATGAGAATGTCCTTAAGATCTTTAACCATAACCAGGTAAATTTGCAGCAACTCAAACTACACGGAGTACTCTAAGCGAAAAAAAAGACATTATTTTCAGATGATTTACATGAGAGTTCCCATCTCATAGAGCAAATGATCAAGAACTGACCTAACTTGGCCTTGGGAATTTAAGGAGCCCGAGTGATCTCTAGAAGGCAGGAAGAGAGGAACACATGGTGCCACACATATTTATACAAGACTGTGGGAACCAACTTCAGCAGATATTTCAAAGGGCTTAGACTGGGTAAGTCTTTAAACAAACAAAACCAAAACAAAATACCAACTGAGAGACCTTAAAACATTCACTTTTCTACTCTGAGCTTTATATCTCCCAATCGTCAAACTGGGAACTGGAACTAAGGTCCTGTCTCCTCCTATCATTCTATAGTTCTAAGGCAATGAAACAGGTAGGGATAATATTCAGACACTAGCCATTATTCCAATTCATGTTCCATAATGGGATGGAAAAATGAGAGTGTTAAGGAATCAGATCAACTTACCGCAAGGCTGGTGTTGAATTTATAAAACCTCTGGACCGTTCTGTCACTGAAGCTGTTGCACAGGTTTTTCTTTACAAAGTTGGGGTGGTTGAGGATATCATTTGCTACCAGGGGCTCCTACCAAGGCCAAAGAGAACAGAAGACATATGCCATGTAGTGAGCTGCAGGCGGTTGGAGAACGGAGCAGCTCAGCTTTGTGACAAATACCTTGTGGGTGATGTGCTGCTGCTCCACAGGTGCATGTCCTTTGGGGTCGATGAGAGTCGGGTGCGCCACCAGATAACCCCTGTCCTCCATTATGAAGCACCTGTACCAAAACAAGTTATGCCCCTCATTCATATCAGCTGTTTTTTTTTAAAATGTATTCAGAGAGCATTTATCTTGCTAGACCTGAAACAAATTGCATTTATCCCAGGTTCTCAATAAATACTCATTGGAAAAATGAAGGGAAGCTGGCAGGCAGGTAGACAGGTACATGATTTTTGAGGTTGCGGGTCACCTAGAATAGAGGTTAAGGTGAGAGTTACACCTGACTCTGTGGTCATCTACATAGTTCATACAGAATGCACCCACCCAGTCCAAGTAAGATGGACTCAGACCTTTTGCAAAGATGTATGAATGGGAAGTTTGTTCTTTTTTTCCACGGAAGCAGATCCTAAAGGAAGTAGACTTGAGTACTTCTACCGACAGATTTGAAGCATATAATTTCTTCTTTCAATGATAAATACACACAAAATAACAACACGCAGGGGATGTATAAAAATATACAGTAGTCCTTCTCCCTTATCTGTGGAAGATATGTTCCAAGACCCCCAATAGATGCCTGAAAGTGCCGATAGTACTGAACCTTACATATACAGTTTTTTTTCCCTATATATATCTACCTATGATAGTTTAATTTATAAATTAGGCCCAGTAAGAGATTAACAACATTAACTAACAATAAAATAGAACAATTATAACAGTAATGAAAGTTATGTGAATGTGGTCTTCCTGTCTCTATAAAAATATCTTATTGTATTATGCTGTGGGTAACTGAACCCTCACAAAGCGAGACCAAAGATAAGAGGGGGACTACTATATTTAATCTATATTTGATAGAAACAATAAATGAAGCTAGAACTGCTTTAATCAAGACTATATTTTGCTTTATTTTACTTTACATTAGTGATATCAGTTTGCCAGGAATTCTGCATTTCCCCATAAGGGCCAATGACACGAAGCGTGAACCATGAGATGGAACTAAGAAAGCTATTTTTAAAAGCAGCCTGCAATAAATCAAGGGTATGCCCTTGCTTTGATCAGACATGTTCTTTTGAAATTCAGGAGGCACGGACTTTTGGTTCCATGGTCTCTTTCTGGGGAAATGTAAAAGGAACAGTCTAAGCAGCTGAAAATGTCACAAAGACTTTCGTTTAATGACAAAGTTAACATCAAAAGTCCTACCCAAGAGAGTCCCCTCTGGTCTTTCTAGTACCAAAGATATGGGAAGCCTCTAATTACTGACTTCCAGGGAAACAAGAGCTTTTGGTGCATTCCTTGCTACAGTTACTTTTCTTGTTGTGTGCTGAGTCTGTCTAAATCATAAACAGTATGCATCTCAGAAAAACGAAAGAAGAGAAAAAGAACAAAAACCATCTTAAGAGGATACCCAAGCCATGAATTAGATTTCTAGTCCTGACCATAGCTATGTGGTTCCCATTCAACTAGAGATACCTGACATGTATTTTTAAATTTCTGCAGCCAGAAAGGAAATAGCATCCCTAAAGCGCTTACCTTATTTTGTTGCCACCATCTTGGTTACACACTGGTAATAGGTCCATCAGAACTTTGTAGAAGTACCTGAGTGTGAAGTCAATGCCCATCACAGCCACAGTGTGCCCAGAAGACAGCTGTGTACTTTATGTGAAAAAGATCAATGAGAACAATAAGCATGGCTTATTTAAAGATAAAAGCTATGTTCAGTCACAGGGACATTGTTTGGTATTAGAAATACCTTCCCACTGTTCCTCCCTACTTTTCCCACCTACAAAAACGATCAACTAAGTGACTGATTTAACACAACATGGAAATTTTATGAGAGAAAAAAATTTAAGACTTAATATAGGACTGTCTAAATAAGAGTGGCCCCAAACCTGAGCAGCTATGAAATATGATGTTCAGAGAGTGGCTCGACTGACAAAAATATGGGCACAGAGGCATCAGGTGGGAGGTTGGATGCATGACTACTACGGTTACTTCCAACAAACCCCTAGATAAAAAAAAAAAAATCCCCTTTAGCAACACCCTTATTATTTACTTCATTTTTTAGATAAAAAAACTGAGATCTCACAAAGGTTAACTGACTGGCTAAGGTCATACAAAACTTAGGAGGAACAATGTCTAGTCCAGTTTTCTTTCCACAACATTAAGGTTGACTCTACTCCGAGCACAGCTCATATTCTAGAACAAGACTCTCCTGGTCCATAGGCCAGTGCTTTCTCCATTCCACCCTGCTACTCTCAACAGCCAAGGAAGAGAAAATTGGGCAGTAAAACACAGTGCTAACTTGTTTGGCTCTGGAATCAGCAGATCTGAAGTCAAATCTTGGCCCTGTTGCTTTCTATATATGTGGCTTATGGAATGCTGTTTCACCTTTCTAAGCTTCAGTTTTCTCATCTGAAAATGGATTCAATAATAGTACCTACTTTATAAGGCTGTTATTGGGATTAAATGAGATGGTGTATTTATAGTGAACACCTAAAAAAATAGAAGCTAAGCTAAAGAAAACTAAACAGTGAAGTTGAGCCCTCAGGCATGAGTTGACAATAAACTTATTACTCCTTCAGAGAAAATGCACTTCAAGAAATTGCTAGGTGTGTCAGAAGTGTGGACTTCTCACTTGGAACCTTGGCTCTTTTTAATCTATGCTCATGGGTAACTGGGAGGGCATGTGCTACTTGACCAATGAACTCCCCATACTCTTGTGGCTGAGAATTTGCAGTTTACCCAACATAGGACTTTCTAAGAGCCTAATATTTAGCATCACCCACCTGCCTAATTTCTTTAATCACAAAAACCTTAATTATTTCTCATAGCAATCTTACAAGGCATTATAGTTTCCAGAAAACTAAAGCTTGGAGAAATTAGTTATTTGTCCAAGGTCACATAGTGAATAACTAGTAGAAGCAGAAATGTATTTATCATTTTTGTAAGAGATGGGGTCTTGCTATGTTGCCCAGGCTAGATTCAAGCTCCTGGGGTCTCAAGTGATCCTCCTGACCCAGTCTCAAGTAGCTGGGATTATAGACACACAACAATGGGCTGGTGGAAGCAGGGCTTTAAACTTAGTGTCTTCAACTCCAAAGCATATACCATGAAGTTATACTGTCTTCTTAGATCTGCAGAGCATTCAAGAGTTTCCAAGCAACTTGACACTATTTAACTATCTGTGAAAAAGCCATAAGGAATCATAGTTTCCATTTTATAAATATAAGATTAGGCTTAGAATGGCAAAAACACATAAGATAGATCAGACCAGTACCCACACCTGGCTCTTTCTGCAACCCTACAGCTACCTTGGTGAAAAATAGCACTTAGGTGTTTTGGTATAAGGTAATTTTATTTCTAAACTTCTCTTTTATAACTGCCATCTGCTTCAAAATGATAAACATGCTAAAGCAACAGCATGTATATTTCCTACGTAAGTCTAGGATTCATACTTTCACCTGCATTTCAGATGGGTACACTGTTACCATAGCAACTCATAAAGAATGATATTGGAAAAAAAAAATCACACCAAACCTATATTTCTAAGTACAACAGACCAGGCTGTTTGCAATACTTCCATGAGATTTTCACAGCCAAAGACACATCTAACCAGTCCTTTACTCAATGATTGTACTTCATCTCTAGCAGCACCACCCTTCTCCAAAGAATGCAAACCCAGATTCTCAGGGCACTAAAAATGTGTATGAAAGAATCACAAGAAAGCTTACTAAGAGTAACTGATAAGTGAGTGTTGAATTAGAAAATGCCTCTAATTCTCAGCCAAACCACTGAAAACTGAGTTCATGGGACTGCTTCATGACAAGCTGACTATTAGCTTAAGCTTTCTCTTCTGACCTGCTAAAATGTCAGAAGTTTAAAACAAAAATAGCATGATAAAAATAACTGCCATTTATTTGGGACTCGACCTTTTAAGTACAGTACTAAGCACTTGACATGCTTGCATCATCTCTAATTCTCATCCTATCAGTTCAATGCAGGTATTACAGCCTCTGTTTTACATATGAGGTCAGCAAGGTCACAAAACATTATTATAATTTAATCTTTAAAAATAATCATTTGAGATAGGCTCTAATATCTCACTTTCCTAAGTGGGGAAACAAAGGTGAAAAGGAGTTTGTTTATAGTCATGCAAACAGTAAATGGCAAATCTACTTTTTGGGAGTAGAACCATATGTTAGGAGGGATGAAGTTCTCAAGCTGGCACCCAAGGTCAAAATCATCAGTAATCATTTGAAAAAAATACCTTTGCAAAGCCTATCTATCCATGCATCCATCAAAGTCATAGTTACTCTGCTTGAGCACCATAAGAGGTAGTTGACTTGCATTTTAAACTCTGTTGATTGAAAAATACACAGCTCTAAATAGTAAAATCACACTCTGCTAAGCAAAATATTCAAACAACCAGGTGCATGGGATTTCATATTGCACAGGGCAGGAGCATTTATTCTGGGGAATATACACTCATTGAGTGACTCAGGAGGCAGAACCCAGGACTTCAACTGCCATTTCTTGCTCTTATTATATTCTAGTTAAACTGGGTAGGTTCAACCATGATGTAAAAGCAACCAAATGAGGGTTTTGAATCTGGAGTTTTCTCTTTTTTTTTTGAGACAGAGTCTCACTCTGTTGCCCAGGCTGGAGTGCAGTGGCACATTCTTGGCTCACTGCAACCTCTGCCTCCCAGGTTCAAGTGAGTCTTGTACCTCAGCCTCCAGAGTAGCTGGGATTATAGGCATGTGCCACTGCATTTGGCTGAACCTGGGTTTTTCTTTTCTTTTTTTTTTTGAGATGGAGTCTCGCTCTGTTGCCTAGGCTGGAGCGCAGTGGTACGATCTCGGCTCACTGCAACCTTCGCCTCCCGGGTTCAAGTGATTCTCCTTCCTCAGCCACCTGAGTAGCTGGGACTACAGGCACGCACCTCCATGCCCAGCTAATTTTTGTATTTTTAGTAGAGATGGGGTTTCACCATGTTGGTCAGTCTGGTCTTGAACTCCTGACCTCATGATCCGCCTGCCTCAGCCTCCCAATGTGCTGGGATTACAGGCATGAGCCACTGTGCCCGGCCTGAACCTGGGTTTCTCTAACTTGAAAGTCCATCATATTTCCATTGTGATTCACTTGGACCAACACGATAAATATTTGTAAACAAACCAAATCAAAGTTCTTCCACCCATTTGAATCCCAACAAAAACATGTAAACATACATACACAAGCATAAACATCTGCCCTTACCCTTACCCTCTTGAACAAAAAGAATATGTCTAGACAGAAAAACAAATGGCTCTTGATAACAAGCTGCCAGGTGAGGGGAGTCAGTTGGGTCACCTAATGACTAAGGCACACCTGGGTTTTGATTCCCTGCACTATAACAACATCTTTAAGAGCCCAGTTCTGGCCCATTTCACTGTAATCAAAGACCAAGGTGACTGTGTCCCCTCAAAAGAAACAGCCTTTGTTTACTTTTTCTCAACCCATTAGAATATATGGGAGGGACGACAAGTCACTCTATTTAGACATCAGTAGGCATGTGCTTCACACATGGTCTGTTAATGAAAACACTGAGGGATGTGTTCTAAGTAAGTGTTTACTTGTTTGCATATGAAATCTTATATGATGGGAGAAGCTGACAGAGTCAGACACATACCATACCCTACAAAGGAGTCAACATTTGGCTGGCTGCAGGGCCCCGTTTTCCACAGACACATAGGCCATGATATTGAAATTCCACACCTATGGCCTCCCAATTCTTGCTCCCAATGAACTTCTGTTAGAGGAATTGTACTGAATGGCAATCATTTGACACATAATGAGCACCAGAGAAAAGCATAAACTTAGGCAAGAAAATCTGCCTCCTATAAATGTTAAGGCATCATCACAGGTACCAGTCAAAATATGATCTTTCTTGGTTGCTAGGAAAAAATAGCTATTTGTATAATGAAGGGATTAAAACAACGTGTGTGACTTGCCTCCCCACCAACCATTTCCCTGACATCTGTAGCTTAAATACTGAAACCTTAAAAGCAGGAAGCATAAAGCACTCTAAATATATTTACAGTGATATTGACATAGCATTCCGGGAAAATCAGTTTTCAAAAAGCCTTTTAATTTTTCAAGAGATAGTTTCAAGGACAATTTTTTTTTTTTTAAAGAAGAAAACCAAACAAACAACTTATTTAATTCTAAAGAGTTAGACTCATATATAAGAGGCAATAAGTTTGATGTCTTGGTACTTTTTCTTTCTTGCTCTTTTTTTTTTTTTTTTTGAGATAGGATCTCACGCTGTCACCCAGGCTAGGGTGCAGCCTCGCACTCCCAGGGTGCAAGCCTCCTGCCTCAGCCTCCTGAGTTACTAGGAATACAAGTGCGCACCATCATGCCTGATTAATTATTTTATTTTTTGTAGAGCCAGGGTCTCGCTATGTTGCTCAGGCTGGTCCAGAACTCCTGATCTCAAGTGATCCGCCCACCTCAGCCTCTCAAGGTGCTGGGATTACAAGTGTGAGCCAATGAACCCAGCCTGTTTTCTTCATTAACAATCCTCCTTTTCTTGGGAAACACTCTCTGGCAATCATAATTGTCAGGCTCCTGTTGATATTTCTTTCATCAGTTTAAAGTGGATATTTCTTCAAACTGCTCTTTAGACTCCAACATCTTTTCTTCTTCATAAACATCATCATGGCTGCCAAGAACAGGGCTAACAGCCTTTCACTGACTCAGTTTACATGACAACCATGTGAGGTAGGTATCATTCCCATTTTATAGATGGCAGGAGAAAGCTACGGAATTGAAGGTGACAGAAAGAGAAGATGTTCAAATCCCAGCTGGCCTCACTTTAAAGGTCATGCTTCTGCCTCTAAGCCTTGGTGCCAGTACTCTTCTATTCAGATTTCCAAAATATCCTTGATATATTTAAGAAATGACTATAAAGTTAGTTAAAATATTACCTGGATGAATGAATTGTGTGACTGATTGTCACAACATAACCAGCTCCTCCAACATCTAAGTAAGGACCAGTCAAAGAAATCAACCCTGGATTAGCTACTGCATGGAGATACCTAATGGAGACCAAAGAAAGTCATGTTATTTTATTTTTTATTTATTTATTTTTTTTTGAGATGGAGTCCCGCTCTGTCGCCCAGGCTGGAGTGCAGTGGTGCGATCTCAGCTCACTGCAAGCTCCGCCTTCTGGGTTCACGCCATTCTCCTGACTCAACCTCTCCAAGTAGCTGGGACTACAGGTGCCCACCACCACGCCTAGCTAATTTTTTGTATTTTTAGTAGAGACAGGGTTTCACCATGGTCTCGATCTCCTGACCTCGTGATCTGCCCGCCTCAGCCTCCCAAAGTGCTGAGATTACAAGCGTGAGCCACCGCGCCCGGCCAAGTCATGTTATTTTAAAGTATGTACCTCTACTCTGTAAATTTCAAAGAAAAGTGAGCTTATAAGTCTAAAAATATTTATGATGAATTTTGTTTGTGTTACACTGAAATGCAAAAGGATTCTCATCTTTTGTATCTGACTGTAGCATCAACACAAGTAGTAAAGAGAATCTGAAATTCCTTCTTAATTTAAAAAGAGACACTGAACTCAGCATATATCTGGGCATTTACTAAGATATGTAAGTATAGTTGTTTTTTTTGGTTTGTTTTTTGTTTTTTGTTTTTTTTTGACAGGGTCTCATTCTGTCGCCCAGGCTGGAGTGCAATGGCATGATCTTGGCTCATTGAAGCCTCAAACTCCTAGGCGTAAGCAATCCTCCCACCTCAGCCTCCTGAGTAGTTGGGACTACAGGTGTGTACCACCACATTCAACTAATTTTTGTATTTTTTCTTTTATAGAGATGGGGTTTCGCTATGTTACCCAGGCTGGTCTTGAACTCCTAGGCTCAAGCAATCCACCTGCCTTGGCCTCCCAAAGTGCTAGGGTTACAGGTAGAGATGTTTTAGAGCCTAGGTAGATTTTCTGTTCTTATGTCCAATTGACTCCCCTGCTATGCTACAGCACATTGTTAGCTTTTCCTTTTGAAAATTAAAGTCAAAATAAAGCCTAGAAGTAAAAGAATGTTTTTGAATTTGTGTGTTCATTTTTCACAGGTCATACATAAGCTGTAACTTGATTCCATAATCATGTGTAGTAAAATGAAGTCTATCCACTAGGGACACATTTTGCATAAGGTAGGAATCAAACAAAACACTAGGAATTAAAATGGCCAAGCATAAAGAATTTCAGGCTCAAAATTTCAATGAAGAGATAAAAACATTTTAGATAGAAAAAACCCCACAAAGCTGTTGTTAATGCTGCATTGAAAACACTATTCAGAAACATTTTTCACCACCACGAAAGTATCTTCTTTAGTTTAATGGCCTGAAGTTGCTTTATTGTATGTACTTACCATGTCTCTCCAGGATTTGGGGGAGAACCTTTGATAATGGAAGCCCCTAAAACTCACCATTGTCTCCTAGTGGGATCAAATGCTTTGTCCATGAGGGAACCAGGATAAATTCTGAGGACGCCATTGGGCGTTGCTATGTAACGGCGGACAATGTAAGTGTTCAGGCTACTCATTTCCATTTGTGTCATCCATTCATCTGTGACGTGGCTGGTAGCCATTACTTCATTTCTGACAGAGAACTGGGAAACAAAGGAAGACATAGCAGGGATCCTTTAAAACTCACATGAAAAGAGAGTGGGCTGCTGGCAGGGCTTCCCAAAGCTCTGTTGCAGAGAAGCCAAGCCCAATTACTTTTTAAAAATCTTTCCACAGCAGACGGATGCAGCCAAACTTGGTGAAAACAAAAGGTTGCAGAAATACAGTCAGCAGATGCGTGATCACTCAATTGTTCACCCTACCTAGGCTTTCTGAGTTTAAGAAGAAAAATCCTATAGTGAGTCATTAATATACACATATATACACACTAACCCTAAAGCTTTGTTCCTTAAACTTTATACTTATATTTATCTCGAGAGACAGCAGGGACACTTTACTTCTTCCTCTGGGTAAGACAGGGCTGGGAAAGTTTCACTAGTCTCTAAATCACATCCCTCTAACATCACTGGAAACCCCCAGTGCTTCTAAGGCCTGTAACAGATTCTCCATGTGGCCCACGGGGCTTCTTCATCCATCAGAAGAGTCACTGCTGACCAGCCTCCCCTGGGCCACACACTCTGCAGCTCTCCAGCTGAGAGGCACAGATGCAGAGCTGGGCTTCCTACTTCAAAGGTTCACTGCCAGCACCCCCTGCTGGGCCTGTGGAGGGGGACACCAGAAATGGAGCTCTGCGCCAGCGCTTACTTTCAGGCCCGGGTTAGCAATGAGGCGGGTGTTGTCGCTGAGATAGGCGGTGTAGTGCTCTACCATGCGCTTTGTCTCTGGCTGGCTGAGGTGCTCATAGGGGGAGGAAAAGCTGCCAGCAGACAGCATGACGGTGGGACTTTCTGAAAGAGAAGCAAACAAAGCAGGCCTGAGAATGCGGAGACTCTATCTCATCCCAAACAAAAACATCACTCGGGCTCTGCCAATCTGTCAGCTATGGTGGCTTAATATCTTTTTTTTTTTTTCTTTTTTCAGATGGAGTCTCGCTCTGTGGCCCAGGCTGGAGTGCAGTGACGCGACCTCAGCTCACTGCAAGCTCCGCCTCCTGGGTTCCTGCCATTCTCCTGCCTCAGCCTCCCGAGTAGCTGGGACTACAGGCACCCGCCACCACGCCCAGCTAATTTTTGTATTTTTAGTAGAGATGGGGTTTCACCGTGTTAGCCAGGATGGTCTCGATCTCCTGACCTCGTGGATCCACCTGCCTCGTCCTCCCAAAGTGCTGGGATTACAGGCATGAGCCACTGCGCCCGGCGGTGGCTTAATATCTAAAGGGCCACATTCTCTCCCTTCAGGGAGCTTACAGTCCTAAGAATGAACCAGTAAAGACATGCACCAATAAACACAAGTGCTGGGAGTAGAAATTCTTCAAACTATCTGAGATCTACATATAATATCTTATAAGGAATGAGGGGACAGCTTATGACATACATGAAACCAGTCTGGATTAAAGCCATTTTCTGGCTGTGTGATGTTGGGCAGGTTATAATACATGTAGTGTTTCTCTCATTTGCATGGCAGCAATCTTATAGAAATACGGTGAGAATTCAGTGAGTTAATATTTGTAAAGCAAATGAGTATTAACTATTATTCATAGTAGTAGTACTATTTAAGAAAGAAAGATGGAACAGTGAAATCAATGCAAAAATCAAATAAAAATTATTCACTTGGATGGTGGCAGCAAAACTTGACACAAACAAAAGCTTCTAGAAATATAGTAGTTAATGTATACATGTTTCATTATTGGTCTGATCTAACAGGAAAATCCTAGTTCTCTATTTAAGATAAAAATCCTCAAAATGAATCACAGTGCAAAACAAAAACACTAAATCTTTGCCTTTGAGATTTTCTACCATTCAACCTTATAGTATTTTTAAAAGCTTTAGAAAGCATGATCATGTGTCCTATCTCATTTAAACACATAGGGCATCTTCTACTCCTTTTGCTAGTTCTCACATGTCACGTCTTTTCTCCCGGTAGCCTGGTGATCTCTGATTGTGCTGGAAATTGTACTTAAAAACTAATCTGTAGAACCAGCTTGAGGCCTAAGAAGATGGGGGATCCTTCTCCAGAGAGGATTGTTGTTTCATCCTGTCCTGTGCCACACTGCAAGATGTAGCAGGTGGGGTGTTGGAAACAGTTCCCAATTAGGAGCCAGGATACTGACCTAAGCACTGCATGACTTCAACTAATCCTATTTCAAAGGCTAATGCTTGAAGTTCCCCAAACCATTCAGATGATAGGAACCCCAAGTCAAGGCCTGATTTAACTTCAGGCCTTCCCCTAAAGATGTAGTCTTTTAGAATCTCTGCTAAAAGCATGTACGTATGTGGGGCTGGGAGTAAAAAATTTATTAGAGTCTCTACCTTTTGTGGACCCTGGATTTGATTTTTGCTTCTCTTCCTTGCCTGAAGTAGCTACTTAAAGCACTGTTTAATTTCACAGCTGTTTCTTCACGGTAGACATGTGCATTGCAAAAGTGGCTTTGAGTGTTGGCTCTCTTCTCTGGGTTCTTATTTTCTCTGAGATTTTTGCCCAGTAATTCCTCTCTCTCATGTTAGCTCTGATGCTTTCCAAGATTTTAATCCAGGATTACGTTTCAATCCAGGAATTTTATTAAATAGTTGTCCTCAGTAGGTTGGGTTAGAATTATCTAGTCTGCCATTCCCGGAAAACATTAAATAATGTTATGTCTCATTTAATTCTGATGATATCTTCATTGGCTACCCTGGGGATCATTATTATATTAATTAACTAAAGCAAAGACAACCAGAGGGTGGAAAAGGTTAGGGTGCCTAGCAGCATGCTGTGGATTCATGTATATATTCTTTTGCAGGCCCTCCATGCAAGGACATGCCAAAAAGAGAGACGGTAGTTCCTGAACTCAAAGAAGTTAGGATCTGATTGGAGTGACAAGGAATAAGGAAAATAGAGAAAAATAACAATGTAAGAATAACAAAATAATATAAGAAGTGTCAAAGGCATACGCCCACTTCAGAGACAGAAGAGTCGCCACGGGGCTGGAGTAAAGAGATGAAGAGGTGGTTGGGGAGTGGGTCTCTTTTGTAGTGACAGAGACTGGCATTTTAGAAAAGGCTAGTGCAGTAAGATGGGGTGAGCACAAAGAGACAGAAAGAATCAAGATACAGGACCCAAAGCTTTGTCTCTAGGAAGTAGACATGCTTATTTATACACACATATACATATTTAATTGCCTTAGATGATGTACTCTTAAAAAATTTTTCTTTGTCTCTTTGTGTACCAAGAAAGATGATGTCGTTCTATCAGCTCACCTGAACACAGGTGACATATATTTAAGACCTGGCCTCTAAACCCCCACATCAATGAAATCAAATGGAAACCACTTCTTTGCCATTGCTTCCCATATTTCCTATTCCCTTTTTATTGTATTTTAATTACCTTAGTTCACTTTCATTGCCAACTGATCCTAACTAAGATGCCCTTGATTACCTCTCCACCTTGTCCTGGGGCCTTACCATCCAGGTGAGGAAGGGTGCCAAGACCTCCCAGTGAAAGTCAGACACTGGCCTATGGTCTGCTTGTTAATCATATATGAAATAATTAAGTTCATACGTTATCTGAATAATCTCTATGAGGCAGTGCTTGCTGTCCAACTGAAATACAATGCGATCCACAGACGTAATTTAAAATTTTCCAGTAGCCACATTAAGAAAAGCAAAAAGTGGCAGGGCACAGTGGCGCCTGTAATCCCAGCACTTTGGGAGGCTAAGGTGGGAGGATCACCTGAGGTCAGGAGTCAAGACCAGCCTGGCTAACATGGTGAAACCCCATCTTTAGTAAAAATACAAAAATTAGCCGGGCGTGGTGGCGCGCATCTGTAATCCCAGCTAATCAGGCAGCTGAGGCAGGAGAATCACCTGAACCCAGGAGACAGAGGTGGCAGTGAGCCAAGATCGCGCCAGTGTACTCTATCCTGGGTGACAAGAGCAAAATGCCCTGTCAAAGTAAAAATAAAAAAAAAAAAAAGCAAAGCAAAAAGTAGTATTAAATTAATTTTTATAATATGCTTATGGAATCTAGTATATCCACAATAGCATTATAATTTTAACAGGTTATCAATATAAAAATTAAGTATGAACTTCACACTTACCATACACCTCAATTTGGATGAGCCATATTTAAAGTGCCCAATAGCTACATGTGGCTAGTGGCTGCCATATTGGAAACTGTAGCTATGAGAGATTATGCAAAGGAAACCAAAAATCTAGGCTTGAGCTTCTTTTTCATCAAGAAAACTATTGTACTTTATTGTCTCAAATTTCAAAACAGTGACCTAATTTTCACCAGCAGTAGCTTGCTCACATAGAACTTAAAAGAGGCTTGTACACATCAGTGTTTCAGTAAAGCACTTCTTAAAAATATGAAATTTTTAAACACACTTTTTTGTATAAAAACAAACAAAACCCCAAAGACCAAATCAGAACAAAGAAATATAAAATCCTGCCTTCTTGGATCAACATCATTGGCTCTATCCAAATTGTCAACACTGCTGGGAGGTATCCCAGAAGAGACCACTTAGTCCAGCCTGCTCTTCTGATCTCATGTCCAGGCAGAACTCTCGAGGATGGAATTTAAGGGAGGAACACAAACACGAGTGCTATCATTTGGAATCTAGAGACTGCAGACTTCTAGCCTTGATTTTATTCCCATCTGTTCCCCTTCTTCCCAGTTGGCCAGTTGTGTGATGATTCTTAGTTATTAACTGCTTTGAACCCTAAGTCTTTTCAACAGTGAAAAAGAGAATACCTGTTTTACTGTACTGTCAGTATACTGTGGTTTGGTGACAACATAGACCACGAATGCCTACTATGTGTCTGGCACATGGCAGAGCAGAGGTGTATGGGTTAAATTTCAGCTTTGCTACATTTTATGTTATCTGGGGGGAAATTATCTTTGGTAAACCCAAATCAATCACATGTCAACTCAGGTGAAAAATAAAAAGCATCTGGTACATAATAAATGTAAATTCCTTTTTGCTTCCTTTGAATTATCTTCGTATTCCTAAGCCCTTCTGAAGATAGGAATCTGTGGTAGATTACTGCTGATACGCTACATAGATTCCTTTGGAAGCCTTTTATTGTTATTCTACCCCACCCCTCCTCAATATCCCCATACTTATATGTTTACCTTTAATGGGCTGTATCTGTGCCTCCCTCTATGGACTTTGGGCTACTGAAAACTCTGTACCTAGCACTAGAAGTTGAAAGTGACTAAGAAATGTGAAAGGTGAGCTCTCTTTAGAGTCTGGGCAAACTCTATTGGTGTAATTTACACTCCAGAGCCCCCCTAGAAGACCAGGCTGAAGTTAAAACTTCACTCAACATCAAACTTGTCTTTTTTTCCTTCCTTGTCCTGTTTTCCTCACTTCTTCACTGGTTTCTCAAAGCCCATCCTGTATAAATCGCAAGCACACAAAACCTTGTCTCAGAGTCTGCTAGACGATCTGATTTGAGGCCAGGCTTCAAATCGTTTTCACATTTGTATCCCCAAACCAGCTGACTCTGCAGGCATTCAGTATCTTTTTTGGAGGGGTAGGGTGGATGGTATTCAAAAGGATATTTAAAGTGAGCTGCTAAGAGTAAGAACGTGAAGGAAGTGTAAGGGCTTTACCTAGGGTTGCCAGCTGTTTGAAGTGGAGGCAAGCACTGGGCTGGCCCAGGAGATCCAGCCGGTGGTACAGCAGCTTGCTGCTGGGAACAGTGTTGAGGTTCTTCAGTTGTTTCACAGGTATTTCTGGTTGTATCACCACAATACACAGAATAAAGGAAGTGTCTTGTACCTGTAAAAATCAATAAAGAATTTCTAACCTAGAAAATGAGGGTTCCATGGGGACAGGGACTTTGCATACATTATTTTCTACTGCCTCTATCTTCTATCTTCACATGGAAGGTGTTCATTAAATATATGATGAATGAATGAAGACATGAGTTTAGGGTGATAGAAGGTATCTAGTTTTGTATTTTCTGTTTTCTTTTCTTGTTGAGCAGACTTGAAGTATGTAACAGAAAATCATGGGGCTAATGAAAGGATAAGAAAGGAGACCCTTTGAAACTGTGACCCTAGTCTTTTTTTGCTAATGTGGGTTAATGAGCACAAGCTAGAACAGGACATAATAATACAACACTTATTTCTATTTAGATTTGAAATGCACTTAAAAATACATAATTGGTTTTGCAATAAGTATTCTGAGAATTGACTATTTTTCAAGCCAGTAGTGAATTCTCACTTTAAAAGAAAGGACTGAGGAGCAGCCAATACAGAATCCAGTTCATTCATTCTATTCCAACTAACGCTTTCTCTTGTCCTGGTTGGAAATGACCAACATCACTACTTAAACTCATGAAAAACACAAATCCTATGGCATCCCTGCAGATTCAGCCTGATTTGTCATTGCAGACCATGGTAGGCAAGTGTGCCATAGCTTAAGTCTAACTTATTAAGCTCATATGTAGAAACAGTAGTATTTTCAGATTCACTTTGTGCCTAGAAAGAGATGCTTCAACAAAATTTAGTGGGGACAATGTCCACCACAGAATCAAAAGCCAATCTACCTAGTTCTAGCCACTTGAGAAAGACTTAAAAGTAAAAGAAAGCCAAATTTCTCGATTATTATCTTATCATATTAGAAGAAAGACTGAACCTATTTAAAGATGGTTTATAAATAAATGAAGAAGGTGATGACTAGCGAAATCAGAACTAAAGAACAGTGCCTTATAAAGCAGCTCATGTGACTTACTTAGTGAAATAAAAGTAAAAGATAAAGGAGAAAATTTTAACTAGACAGGTTAGAGTTAAGTGAAATTTAGGATTTGTGAGGATGGTTGCAGACTCCTAAACACAGAAACAATTTGCATCTCCCTGGAATTGCTTTCAAGTACTGCTGGCAAAGATATTCAATTAGATTAACAAATTTAATCCTTTTCCTCCATTCCCCACATTATAAATTGACAAGGTGCTCTGAAGTGACATTTACTATTTTCTGTCTTTTCAATCTCACAGTCATCCTTTAAGTTTGTTTTCCTATGTTGTGTGTTCAAGGAACCAAAAGACAAAACCCTACCAGAATGACTAGAATATAATTTTATAATTGGGTCTATTCTGTAAGAGAAAAATAAAGTTACTGTAAGCTTCTAAAAGTAGCACTTCATAAACAGTTCTTAGGAAAGCGGATTTCAATATAGGTCTTTCTGTCATGTTCTTAGTTGAAAAAAAAAGTCTCTACATTAAAAGGAACTCTATTTCTAGATGGGCTCTCTATGGGTTGGGAGTGGGTTTTTTTCACTGATTATAACATGGGATCCATGTTTTGAAGTGAAGCAGGCCTGTGTAACATGGGAACATGTGAATACCTTCCAATAGTCAGTACTTCTATCAGAGCAAACAGCCTCCTAAAATGCTAAAAAATGCACTTGGGTTACACAGTGATGGAGTAATCTCTTAATGCTGCTAACATAATCTCTCAAGTTATATTTAAATTAATTCAGTGAAATAATCCCTCAATATCTGCTATATCTATAAGTGCTAAGCAGTTTAGCCAATTGTCCTTAGGATAAGCTAACTCTATTTGGATTATATTAGAAGAAACCATTTTATTTTTTAGGACAACATGAGTATCTACCCTCCTCCCCAACAAAGTAACTAAAGAGATCTTAAAAATATTTGCCCTTATTACTGGGTAACCAGCCTAGCTTTTTTTTTTTTTTTTTTTTTTTTAAAGTCTCCAATCTCATTATTTATTATCTCAAGTTTTCACTTAATAGTGATCTGCTCAACAATTTTAGAACTCGGAGAAAGCTAACACTTCTACCTGAAGTGACTACATGATTACTACCTTGAATTTGCCTAAGGAGAATAACCAGAATTTATTAGCATCATTGAAAAAACCCCACTAACATTGAGGCTCTTTACTGTATCAAGAAGGTCACTCAAATACCTACATTTCCTTCTTTCTCTTTTAATGCCAGCAACCATGCAGATATTTTCCCAGGATGTAACTGAGTTGCTTTCAATCAGAATATGCTGGAGGTAAACAATCTCTAATTTCAAACACAAAAGTCTGTTTTCTAATTGAGAATTTTGGTGGCTGGCTCACCCTTTCTGATATGAAAATTAAATAATTTATCTTTAAAAATGATATAAATATAAGGGCAGATGGTGCTATCATTCTAAAGAAAAATCTGAAAATAAGTCAGCTAAGAGAATTTCAAAACAGGCTTTGACCTTCCTCAAATGTGTATTACCAAAAAACAAACTACCAGTAGAATTAGGCTTATAAACATAAGTTTCTCAAATAGTTTCATTTATTAATTTGTTTGCTTCATTTGCATTTTAGTAATTGCTATTGCCATAATGATACTTTAAGAACCAAACAAGAAGGTTGGAAGAGACTCCTGCCTAAAGGCATTCTGGCTACTCCCAATTCCTATCTTTCTTGATCCAACTGATATAGGTAGAGACACTGTATCGAGTTGCTATTCATCTGCATCCACCACTAGGCCCGTTGCTCTATGAAGGCAGAGAGAGTGTCAATCTTCTTTATCCTTCTTCGTACACAGAAAATGTTCAATAAGTAGTTTGTAAAGGGATGATTAAATGGATCTATTTGGAGTTAACAGGTTAAACATCAGATTTGTCCATCCAAGAAAAATCTCATGTATGACTGCATTTTATGTTCAGCGATTAAAATTTGATGATAAAAGTAAAACTCTACTCCCCTTTTGGTCAGTTACAGTATTTAGGGTCCTTCAACAGCACTGCTATGCTACACTGGGAAGGAAGAGGAGAGAAGAAAAACACAGGTAACATGAACAGCGTGTGTTAGATCCGCTTTCTCTATGATTCTTTGAAGCCTGGTGTCTGAAAGAATCTGGTAAGAGAAAGCAGAAATGGGTGCCACAAGTTATGGCCAAACTATCCATCTGCTTGTGTTGAACATGAATAATCCAATTTCTAATCTAAAATTTTCTTTTCCTTAGAGAATGTCGGAAGGTACTTATGCTTTCATGTCTCCTTTTAAACTCCCAACCTCCACAATCTGAATTGAACTGAAAAAAACTAACTGGATGTAATCTAAATATGCATTAATATGGGACTGTTTAAAGAAATTTGGGTCATCTACACAATGCAATCCTATATAGCCATTAAAGCCGTGTGTGAGCGTATACACACACACACAAATATATATACCTGCCTGTATATACACATTTTCTGGAAATTGATCTAAGTGGCTACTTATGGGGAATGGAAAGTCAAAGGAAGGAAGGAGGTAGACCGTTTTGGTGCTAGCATGGCTCACTGCAACTTCAACCTCTCAGGCTTAAGCAATCCTCCCACCTCAGCCTCCTGAGTAGCTGGGAATACAGGCATGTGTCACCACGTCTGGCTAATTTTTACATTTTTTATAGAGATGGGATTTTGTTATGTTGTCCAGGCTGGGCATAGTTTACTTTCTACTTTACATCCTTTTATATGGTTTGATGAATTCATCATGAACAATTATCAGTTTTATAAACAAAAAAGGAAAAATAATTATACAACATCTGTGGAATGTCTTCTTTCCCAATCACTTTAAAAACTGATTAGTCACATTACAAGACAAATTATCAGACCCAAGTGCCACCCCCTGCCTGAGAATTCCAACATGAAGAAGAGCACTGTACCCTGTAGCTCTTCAAGCAAACACAACTTCCTCTCACTCACCATCTTCCAGGCATAGCTAACATTGTAGGCTTCCTTTCCAGTTTCTCTCAGCTTATTTATGTGCCAAGACAGGGATGAGTTCACAGGGACTGCGATAATCTGGCTGCCCAGAGGGAGGCTGTGTTGGCAAACAGAATTAAATATTTCAGGCAAAAGATAAAATTAAGCACTTAATTAAAGGCAAGGAAGAAGCTGTTGAGTCAATGGCCACCTCCTGATGTTGAATACCAATGAAGCTCATCAGTTTTGAAAGAGATAATGCGAGATTTTCAATTGCGTAAAAGCATTATGTCAGTTCTGCATTAAAAACATTCCTTACTCTGCATCCTTGCTCCCCAACTCTAATTCTTTCCAGAGACTAACTTGTCTCAAATCACTCAGTCGTTAATTTTCAACCAATGAGCACAAAGACCCATTCCTCTACAGGTTACCATCTGCCAAAATAATGTATCACAGTTGGAAAAAAATCCAATCTGTTTTTTATTTGAAGAAAAAACAATGTATAAGATTGTGCTGTCAACTCGGAATGGACGCTACTTTGCCAGGCTATTTTTTGGCAAATGCAAAAAAGCTGGTCCTCAACTTAGCCTTTTATTTTGCCAACATTTTTCAGTTTGGTATCATTGGAACTTTTTTTGAAAATGAGATGAAGTATATCTGATTTTACAATAAAAGTCAATGTGAACATAAAATTTGATTTACAAGACATTATCGTCAAATAATAGTTCTAAGAGACCTTATCTGTGATACAAAGTAAGCAAAATCTTGGGTGCTATTCTTACGGAAACATTACTGAGAATACTTTTGATAACATTAAAATAATTTGTACACTTGTTTTATACTCTGTAGTAAATACTCGTATGTGGCTTTGATGGGTCCCATTCTCAGAGAAAAACAATCCTATGACCCTCACCCTTTTCCTTACCTTAGGATATTTTGCCGAACTAATTCAAATTTTGGAATATTTTCATAATGTATGATGTCAGTATGAAGTGGGGGCTCTGACAATAAATATGGCCTGGTAAGAGATGGGTGCATAAGTGTATATCCTGCAATAAGAAAACAAAATGCATGTTAATAAGAAACATGTTGTAGGAAGTTCTGAATCACTGTTTTGAAATATGGGGTACTCTGGGCTGGCTGTCCGATACTCAACTTCTCATTGTGCAACTCACCAGTCCAATAAAAACTGAACCTGTTTTATATGTGTTTACATAAAACTCTTGAAGTGTGGAAAGATGTCTTAAATTATCAAATATCTGTCTAATCAAGAGTATTTTGGAGGTATTGGTTGTTTTGTTGTTTTATTAAAACATTCTAATCTACCACATAAGTCTTAATGCCAATAAATCTAAGATAACAATTTAATTAAAAAAAGATCCAAAGGATGACATTCTTCTTTTTTTTTTTTTTTTTTAACTTCTTTTAACTTCAGGGGTACATGTGCAGCTTTATTATATAGGTAAGCTTGTGTCACGGGGGTTTGTTGTACAGATTATTTTGTGACCCAGGTACTAAGCATAGCACCCAATAGTTATTTTTTCTGCTCCTCTCCCTCGTCCCGCTTTCCACCCTTAGGTAGCCTCAGTGTCTGTTGTCCTCCTCTTTGTGTCCATGTGTTCTCATCATTTAGCTCCCGCTTGTAAGTGAGAACATGCAGTATCTGTTCCTGAGTTAGTTTGCTAAGGATAATGGCCTCCAGCTCCATCTGTGTTTCTGCAAAGGACATGATCTCATTCTTTTTTTCTGGCTGCATAGTATTCCATATGTACCACATTTTCTTTATCCAGTCTACCACTGAGGGGCATTTAGGGTGATTCCATGTCTTGGCTATTGTGAATAGCACTGCAATGAACATACAGGTGTCTTTATGATAGAACGATTGACATTTCTTTGGGTACATATATACACCCAGTAATGGGATTGCTGGGTCAAATGGTAGTTCTGGTTTCATCTCTTTGAGGAATCATCACACTGCTTTCCACAATGGCTGACCTAATTTACATTCCCACTAAGAGTGTTCAAGTGTCCCCTTTTCTCTGCAACCTTGCCAGCATCTGCTATTTTTTGACTTTTTAATAATAGGCATTCTGACAGGTGTAGGATGGCATCTCATTGTGGTTCAAATTTGCATTTCTCTAATGATCAGGGATACTGCGATTGTTTTCATAGGCTTGTTGGCTGCGTTATTTCTTCTTTAGAAAAGTTATCCCTTCATGTCAAAGGATGACATTCTATGTGTCATTCAATCCTCCAGTCTAATTTCCTGATGTTACAAATAACTGTTCCCTACCCCTCAAAGAACATAGAAACACATGTGTAATTTGGAGATCCACTCTGCCATCTTTACGGTGTTCTGCTACAAATGAGCAATCTTAGTCACAATGCTCTTCTTTACACTATCATTTTCCTATCTTGTTTGCAGAATATCTATACCTTATTTTCTTTAGGTTTCTAAAAAAGTATTCTTAGGATGAACATTTAGCAGATTACCTTTGTCATCTATGAGAAAAGTATAGGAAGCCAAAGAGTCTTGGTAATACGTCACGTCTTCAAGAATGTAAGCCAGATTCACGTCCACACCTACAATTCCCAGAAGTAGGTTTCCAAAATAACAGGGTTTACTCACAGTCATTATCAAACCTATGGGTTAAAAACAAAATAAATCTAAAGACTAGCAGAGAGGGAATTGGACAAAGACTGGAACTGTGCTCCGGTGAATCATGAAGGCTTCTATCAGCTGTCTCAATTTTGTTTGGAAGAAAAGTTTCCCATGTGGTCCAGTAATCAAGCATTGCCTTTGCAGACAGCCTAATAAATGAGCTACAGTGGGAGGGAAAGAGCGTCCTTTGGCAGCTCAGATAGCGCAGTTAATTTAAATGGAGGCAATTTCTATGTTTTCCACTACTTTTTCACCTAAAAAGATAAGACCTTCCAGATCAGTGCAAAACATCAGCAACACTAAATACATTTTTCTATTTTGTGAAGTAGGTAGATTCAGCTGAACTTGAAAGATCAATGGACGATGAATCTAAAAACTGTACTTAATAGTCCAGCTGTACCCCTTTTGTATTGTACAGGTGACATTGGATATACTTCTGTGAGCCTTGGTTCACACATCTGTTTATTTTTTTAATTTTAATATTTTGAGATGAGGTCTCACTCTGTCACCAGGTTGGAATGCAGTGGTGTGATCATAGCTCATGGTGGCCTCAACTACCTGGGCTCAAGTGATCCTCCCTCCTCAGTCTCTCAAGTAGCTGGGACTATGGGGATGAGCCACTATGCCTGGCTCACACACCTGTTTAAAGGACACAGCATTAACTGCTTTACTGATTTCTAGGAAATGTTAGATCAAAAGAGACTATGGAAAAAGGAATGCTTAAAAGGTATTATTACTATACCCCATTAATGCATCCTTTAAAAAAAGGTGAAAACAAGGGGAAAAAATTTAGAAAGGCACAGTATCTGAACATACAGAACTTCAAGTAGCTGAAGGAGAAATTAAGTTTCCAAAGGAATGTATTTCCAGTCATTTGGGCCAGGAGTTCCTAAATTTTTATGTAAGGGGTCAGACAGGAAATATTTCAGGCTTTGTGGGCTACACAGTCTCTAGTGCAGAATTTTTGTTGTTGTTGTTGTTTTTTTTTAAATAACCTTTTCAAAATATAAAGACTAGGTAACAGGCCATTAAAACAACAACAACAACAACAACAATAGGATAATTAGGGAAAGAGCAAAGCACACAGGAGGAAAATGTAGAAAGAGAGGTGGGTCAATGCATGGCCCTGAGATCGAGACACCTGGTTTCTCCTCCTGGCTTCTCTGCTGGGTTTGGTAAGTTGTGCCACGTCTTGGAATGAGACTCTCCGTGCATCAGATTGGGCGTGAGATTAAATGATCTTTACTATCCCCAACAATTTCACAATCCTATGACTTTAGTCTAAAGAAAACTCTAAACAAAAAGATGGATTGTTTATCTTTATCTTGATTTTGTTTTTTCCTGCGCTTGATGTCTATCAGCCTATCAGAAAGCCATTCTTCTAGAAACACCCAGGAAAGGGATTTAAAACTCCTGAAGGCTTCTACAAAGAATGAGCTTCTACATAGAGAATTGCATATGATGTCCACTTGAGGTATTATCGAGTTGCTATGGTTGCATAGGCCAACTAAATGCATCACTTGATAGGAAGAAGTGGACACATCACTGAAAAAGCTTCTGAAAACTCATGCAACGGGTCTCTATTTTGGTTTCAAAAGCATTTTTTTAGCAGTTCACATTTAGAATGCTATCTGTTTTAAAATGTTTAAAAATAACAGATATTTAAGAAGGTTTTAGAAATGCATTTTGGAGAAGGTTTTTCCCAGGTCTCCCAGGATAAATAGGTTGTAAGCGGCAGGAGCAGGCTGTGAGGACCAGCATGGAGACAGAGGTCACAATCTGCCCACCACAGTCCCCTGAGCTTTAGTCTAGGATTAAAGCCATTTTCATAGATCAGTAAAGTACAACAGAAATACTCTGTGACTGAGAGGCCTGCTCCCTTCAAATTTCTATTCTCCTCTGGACAGGTTGAGAACAAAGTCTTAAAAAAGAAACACAATCTTACTTTTCAATTATCAACTGGGACAGAAGACTCTTGATCCCATTATGGCAAATAAAGTATGCTAAGCTCCTGTTATACTGACAAAATCCTCAATCACTCTCTGTACTTTAACCTAAAGCACATAGATTTACTTTTTAAAAAGAAATATGTTCAGTAACTGATATTTTAATCTGTGTAGGTTTTGAATTAGAGCCACATAAACATGGGTTTCCCCAGAATCAAGCCTCATGTCATGGAGTCAGAGGATGTGTCACTCAATAATTCTAGGGACCGAAAACACAAAGATGAAAAGACAGACACACTCTAGAAGAGGAATTCAATAGATCTGCAAACCAATCACTGAAATCCACTGCACAGGATTCATAACACAGGCCCCAAGGAGCAAAATTTGGATGGTATCAGGCAACAGGTGGCCAAAGTTCTACATGTGATTTGGTTTAAAGCATTCAGGGTAGCTCTCTGGATTTAGGAGGGAGTTCCACTCTACCTGATACCACTATCAGTAATAGAATTCAGCTATATAATCTGAGTTTGTGAAAAACTCGATCTCTACATCATCCTTTGTCCCTTTCACACAGTACAAACAGGAATTACTGATTTGTCTTTCTCTTATCGACTTACAAGCTTACTGAGGGTAGGAGGTGAGCCTCACTCATCACTGCCTGGCACAATGCTTGGCTGGCACTCAGTAATATAAGCTACATGCATAAAAGGTAACTTGCATTCAGGACTTCATATTTTCACTAAAAAGGGAAATAACCTTATCTAAAAGTGGGAGTTTCTATTCTATATACATCTGTAGTCCCTGACAGTAACAGGAGTGATTAAAAAAAGCGAGGCTGGGCATGGTGGCCCACACCTGCACTTTAGGAGGCAAAGGTGGGAGGACTGCTTGAGGCCAGGAGGTTGAGGCTGCAGTGAACTATGATCACACCACTGCACTCCGGCCCGGGTGAGACAGGCCCTGTCTCTTTAAAAATAAAAATTGAGATATAATGGCAGTTGGCTTATTTCTTCCTTATAGAAAGAGAATGTCTACCTAGTTTCTAGAAAATACCTTCTCTATAGGCTTGTTACTTTTTACACATGAGTTTTAAAAAAAAATCCATATTTGTAAGAGTTCCTAGCTAACAAATCATAAATATAGTATCTCAAATGGCAATGGTGTCTGTCTGGCTAATAATTACCTACTTCTTCAATTTTCTTCTCTGTCAAGGAAGGAGAAAGGGGAGGATATAGAGAAAAGGATAAGTAAGAACATGGAGGAGGAAAAGAAAAAGATTGTGCTTTTACTGAAAATATACTGTTAGGCATTGTTCTAGATGTTTTATTATTATTGCATTTAATCTTCACAGCTGCCTTGAGGGAAATGTTGTATTTTCTGTTATATTTTCCAGATTCTATTTTATAGGTCAGGAAATTGAATCCTGTGAAGGTTCAGTACTTTACTCAACATCCTGTTATGGGTAACTTAGGCATCAGGATGATGGTGATGCTGATGTTAGTAATAATAACAATGATAACAACAAAGGTAAAACACATTTAATAAATGAAATAAAAACAGTAATTATAACTGAATGGTATGCCGGTCATGTGTTATCATATATTTTATAATATCTAGGTAATCCTAGATTTAACTAGATAATGACAGGTCATATATGTTATCTAGTTAATCCTAATAATCTGAAAGATTTACTATCCCATTTTACAGGTGACCAAATGGAGAATTAATACCATTAAATAACTTACCAAGGACAACACCTCAAGTGGAAGAGTGGAATTTGAAAGTCCATCTGAGGCCAGGCCCGTGTTTGTGCGATGATGCCACATTGCCTTGTCTCTGAGGCTGAATCCTCAGCACTTCTGAGCTTCATTTCCCATGTGCCATGATACAAAGCTACCCTTTAGTTCTAATTCACAAGCTTGTGGATACTCGAGAATCCTCACAAAGCCTCCCCAGAGGATACATCCATTATGTGTACTGTGGCCAGGGTAATAAGGAAGAACCTGGGCTGGGGATTTCTGCTGTACAATACAGAGATATAGGACAGGTGGCAGGGGTGCTAAGAAACCCTATGATCCTGAGAAAGAGGTGCCCATTTCTATCCACCCAATTCTTTTCCCCTTCCTTTAACAGGACGTTTATCCAAACTCACCATCTCCCATCTCATCAGAGAAGGGGAGGCTGAAGACGGCTTCATCAATCATCCGGTTGGGAAGGTTTGTGTAGAACCTGCCCACTGTGGTCTCCAGGTTGCTCAACTGGTTCAGCACCATCATGCTGCCCTTAATCACAGGCAAGGCCGTCCGGTCTGGCACACCGTACTTCCCTGAATTCTGTTCAGCTAGATCCCTCAGAAAAGCCAGCTCTTTCAAACCAGTCACCCCATCTAAAATGGAAAGCCGAGAGAAGACCACAGAAAGCAAAATGGTTTATATCCATTCAACCTCTTGCCATTTAGATCAAATACGGGCATGGATGAGGTCTTGTAATACCAAAGGGGTTTTTGCAGAGACTGCATGGACTCTGGACACAAATACCAGCTCCTGCTGAGGAAACAAAGCCTGAGGCATGTTTCCTCAGTCAAGAGGGGAAAGGGACTCTTCACAGGGCAATAATGAAAAACAAATGCGCAAATAAAGGAGTCCCATTCAGTAAGAATGTGTTCTCCCCCAAAAGTTAATTATAAAATGAAAATTCATTTTCTGCATTTAATATTTAAAAGCAAAAGTAATAATTAACACGTCTGCATTTAATTTAATGTAGTAGATGAAACTGTAAGAGTTTTAAAGAATAGAGGTTGATCCTTTCATTCCTTACTTCTTCACCTATAAAACCACTTGCCAAAGTCTAGCTGCCATGCAACTAAATGAAAGAATTATGGATTGCATTTGCTGATGCCTCCAAACCCTGTTTCTTTAAGTTCATTTTAATTATAAACACATTTGTGCTTGATATTGTTAGGATAATACTGAATTTGATTTACTTAATACAAATTTTTTACATTTAGAGGGTTTTGAAAACTTTGTACAAAATTTAGGCACAATGGGATGTATTATTCTACAACATCTATAATTTATAGCACAAAAATAAATTTAATACATTTTTTTTTTAGTTTGCTATTGTTGGAACATAGTCAAAAGGATTAGAAAATGATTGCATATGGTCACTGTTGTAAACGAATTCAAAATGATTTCAGTCACTACTGAGATTCTACCACTGCCTTTTTAAAAGGTTTTGTCTCATGTTCTTGCAGATTTCAATACCAAACCATGAACTACTCAGTCATTAAAAAGAATCTGAAGCTTTCATGGTTCATCTACCACATATGTCTTTAGCATTTCTACATAGAGAGTGTACATACTTCTAGCACTGGAAGTCCACTTCTAAAATCATGGCAGAATAAAATAAACATTAATTTCTTTCCCCCACCCCCCACCTTTTTTTTGAGACAGTTTCCCTCGGTCACCCAGGCTGGAATGCAGTGGCGCAATCTTGGCTCACTGCAACCTCTGCCTCCTGGGTTCAAGCGATTCTCATGCCTCAGCCTCCCGGGTAGCTGGGATTACAGGCATACACCACCATGCCTGGCTATTTTTTTTGTATTTTTGGTAAAGACGGGGTTTCACCATGTTGGCCAGGCTGGCCTCGAACTCCTGGCCTCAAGTGATCTTCCCACCTCGTCTCCCAAACTTCTGGGATTACAGGTGTCAGCCACCATGTCTGGCAAATCATTTCTTTCTTAAAACACATTATATTTAAATAAACTTGACTTTTGCTCCACTCATGCAATGCTAAAGGAAAGGAAAAAATACCTGGGCCAAATTAAGTCAGAATCAGATTACTGTTCCCTTTGCATGGCACAGAGCTGAGGTGGCAGGGGAGGGGTACGCTCCAGAGTAAAAGTTAACACCAAAGACATGATTGGTACCTGACCTTATATCCTTGAGAAGCTCACAGAAGTAAAACAATAAAAGAAGAAAACTCGAGCAATAACTAAATTTCCCTTCTTTGTCATGTATTGCTTGAGTCTCTCAAAATGTAAAAGAAAAGTGACAAACAACAATATCTACTAGGCAAAGAAGAGTAGCGTGGGATGGAAGGTTATGGAGGATTGAGTATGAGGTGTTACTCCATCATGAGATGTTATGCAGGGATGGCAGGAAGGTCAGTAGGGTGGCTGACTGGTAAGTACACTGGGTTGCCTAGTATCAACATGGTCATGCTAAAAACTACATTTCCCAGGATCCTCTTTTCTTGTATGCTACCAGGTTAAAGGTGCAAAAAGTGAGGGCTGTATTGCGAGATTTGGGGGACAAAGTAAGAAGTGGTGAGAGACAGACACTGAGGGGCCAGAATGCCCCAGTTTGTCCTACTCTTCTCTGTGTTCAGCTCCTTTTCCCAGCTGCTGACCTGCTCACTGATAGCAACCCCAGGCATGTTCCAGATGCTTCACTGAGCATGCACAGGGGCTGGCAGCCACAAAAAGCCAACAACCTTCCATGGACTTCTACACCAGGTCTCCTAAGTGATCTTCCATGTTCCTAGCTTCTAGACTTCCCAGACTTCCCAGCAGGCCCCAACCTGGTTACTAAACTTTCTGAGCTGTCAACTCCCCATCTTGGGTCTTTCATTTTTTTTTCTCCTACAATTTCTCCCAGTTTCTCCCACAATTGTGTGCATTCTAATTCTGACAATAAACTCTTTTTTAAATTTAATTTTTATGGGTACATAGCGGGTGTATATATTTATGGTGTACATGCGATGTTTTGATACAGTTGTGCAATGTGTAATAATCACAGCAGAGTAATCAAGGTATGAATCACCCCAATCATTTATCATTTCTTTGTACTATTAGGAACATCAAACTTCCACTGTATTAGTTATTTTAAAATATATAATAAATTACCATTGACTATAGTCACCCTGTTATATTATCAAATACTAGATCTTATTCCTTCTATCTAACTATATTTTTGTTAGATAGCATGTAACCATTACCAATGATTACCCATTAACCATTCCCAATCCTCCCAACTTCTCTGGTACCCTTCCCAGTCTCTTATCTCCCATAGTTCAAGTGTTTTATTTATTTTATTTTTTGAGACAGAGTATCACTCTATTGCCCAGGCTGGAGTGCAGTGGTGCCATCTTGGCTCACTGCAACCTCTGCCTCCCAGGTTCAAGCGATTCTTATGTCTCAGCCTCCTGATCAGCTAGGAATACAGGCATGGGTCACCACACTTGCCAATTTCTGTATTTTAGTAGAGATGGGGTTTCACCACGTTGGTCAGGCTGGTCTTGAACTCCTGACCTCAGGTGATCCGCCTGCCTCGGCATCCCAAAGTGCTGGGATTACAGGCGTGAGCCACTGAGGCTGGTCCAAGTGTTTTAATTTTTAGCTGACAACAAATTCTTTATTCCAGTTCTCTTAATCAATCTGTTTCACTATTAGTAAGGTTAATTGTGTCTACTCTAGTGAATCACACTTAGAAATAGCATTCTGAGAAAGAGAGAAAACTGGCAGTGAGGATGTCTGTCTGGCTAGATTAAAGGAAGAAAGAGAAGAGTAAAGGATGCTGAGATGGAAGTAACTAGAGATTCTAAAGTACGGAATTACTGTAACAGAAAGTGTGTAAGAGACTCTGGATGAAGAATTTAGGACCAGTGAAGGAATGGGTGACAGCAAGGAAGTAAGGAAGTATCTGCCCAGGCAGATCTTCAAATCTAATGGAAGAGAAGTGATCCCTTCCTTTGGGGCCTCCTTACTCCTCTACTGTTGAATTTCATTCATCTTCCATGTCCACCTATCTTCCTCACTGGGTCATAAGCATCTTGCAGACAGGAACTTCGTATAATACAGCTCTGAAACCTCAGTACCCTGTGTTGTACGTGGTAGGTGGTCAGTAAATTTTATTTTCCTCCCTTCCTCCTTTTCTCCCACCCTTCCTACCTCTCATGAATGAAAGAATCCAACACAAAGGAGAAAACAGAAAAAGGTGGTCAGAGATGACACTGACGGGCACGTGCCCAGGCATCCTCACCCACCTCAGCTGCTTTCAGTCCTGTGCTAAGCGCTCAGAATGCAAAGAAAACTAAGACATAGTTCATGCCTGAGAAGTTCACATTCTTGTGGAAAGTGGAGGGAGAAGAGAGAGAGGACAGTATGTGAGCACCTTACTATAGTGTAATGGGAGACATGCTTATCAGAATTAGGCACAAAGTGCCAGGGGACAAAGAGGACTGGACAGAGATCTGGCCCTGGATGGCAGAGCTCCACTTCTGAGCTATGCTGTCTGAGACAGGAAACCATATAAGCTTTCATAAACTCCTTACGCTGGCTTTGAGGACCCGTTCTTTTGGAGTCTTGCTCTGTCGCCCAGGCTGGAGTGCAGTGGCGCAATCTCGGCTCACTGCAAGCTCCGCCTCCCGGGATCACGCCATTCTTCTGCCTCAGCTTCCCGAGTAGCTGGGACTACAGGCGCCTGCCACCATGCCTGGCTAATTTTTTTGTATTTTTAGCAGAGATGGGGTTTCACCGTGTTAGCCAGGATGGTCTTGATCTCCTGACCTCGTGATCTGCCCGCCTTGGCCTCCCAAAGTGCTGGGATTACAGGCATGAGTCACCGAGCTCGGCCTTTGAGGACCCGTTCTTTACCAGGTACTACGTTAAGAACTTTAAACACAATCATATATTGCTTATTTATTATTACAACAACCCTATGCAGTAGATTTTACTATTTTTCATTTCACAGCTAAAACTGCAAGTCTAAAGAGATTAAGTAACTTGCCATAAGCCAAACGACTAGCAAATGTGGATAGCAGCTAAGGACCACTAGACATCAGAGCCTGTGTTCTCTCAAGTGTGGTCTAGAAAACATTTGGAAGAGAATCACCCTGGCCAAAATGTAGATTCCTGAACCCCTCCTAAGAGGATCTGAATAAGAATCTGAGAGCAATGCCTGGAAATCTGCATTTTAAAGCCATTCCCCAAGGAATCCTTAGCACATCAGAATATGAGGCCCACTGTCCCTAAACCACATGGTTTTGCATGGAAATTTCACAGTTGACAAGAGAAACAAAAGATAGTAGGTGGGAAAGACTGCTTGATCAAGACACGGCTTTTTTTTTTTTTTTTTTTTTTAGACAGTCTTGCTCTGTCACCAGGCTGGAGTGCAGTGGTGCAATCTTAGCTCACTGCAACCTCTGCCTCCTGGGTTCAAGCGATTCTCCTGCCTCAACCTTCTGAGTAGCTGGGACTACAGGCGCACACCACCACGCCCAGCTAATTTTTGTATTTTTAGTAGAGACGGGGTTTCACCATGTTGGCCAGGTCTTGATCTCTTGATCTCGTGATCAGCCCACCTCGACCTCACAAAGCGTTGGGATTACAGGCGTGAACCACTGTGTCTAGCCAAGACATGGCCTCTTAAACCCAAGACAAGATGGCCACTTCGAATACTGAGGACAATGGGCCTGAAGATGTCATGGGAGAAAAGCAATGTATTAACAGGCAGAGAGATACAATACGGCTAGAAAACTGTGCTGCACTCAGATTAGCGGACAGGTTGAATAGCAGAAGGGAAAAAATGGAGTAGTAGCTTGAATTTACCAATTTACTAAACGCTTTTACATTCTGTCATTCAACAGCAGCACAATCCATTTTAATAAGTGTTTACTGTACATTAAGGCTAATCCTCACAACAACACTGCAAGGTAGATAATGCTTATCTCCATTTTACAGCTAAGGAAGCTGAGGTGGAGAAAGTGGCAGAAGAGGCTTCAGGTGGTGATTCTGCACGAAAATGTGATATTCACAGATTGGGTTGTGCAGAAGAATCTAGGTCAGTGCTTTGGCTTCCTGCAGCTTAAACCAATGAGATAAGTTAAAACCTTAGATAATCCTAGAATATGAAGGAGAACTGAAAAAAAAGGTAGGGCAGGGGGACGCTGTATAAAATCCTCTGCAAGACCACATAAGTGAAGAGGTTTAGAAACAAGCAGTTCGCTGGAGAGACAGATGAAGAGAAAGGAACCTCCTTACATGCCCTAAATACCAACATCAGGTAGAGAAAGAGCTGCCTGGTTGCCTTTCCCTGTAGCCTTCATCCAAGCACACTGTTACGATTCTTCTTCTTTTTAAAGCAGCATGCACTTAGTGGGATCTTTGATCTGAAAGGAAAATCTTGAAACTCTACCTACCGTTCATGAGGGCATAGGTGAGAATCATTACGGAGTTGTTCAGAAAGCTATTTTCTTCATTGATGACTCGGAGAGTCGCTTTTTTATCTTCTTCCGAAGAGTCCTTTGATGTAATGCCAGCTGACAGGTAAATGATGACCATGTCTGTATCTAAACAAAAACACATCAGTTGAATGCTCTCTTTGGATTCTGGCTAAAGGAAGCAGTTCAGTTTCCTGTTCATGTCCTTGGACTTCCCCACCTCGAGGACCTGCCTAGCCCACGGTTCCTAGCCCCTCCCATTTGATGCTGTGGCTTTCATCCCCCTGCTTCTGCCTTTCTTCCATCCCACCCTTTCTGGACAATGAGGCCACATTTATGCAGCATCAGGTAAGGAGATGTTCCTAATATATTTACCAGATAGAAGGAGGTGATTTCCTTTAGGCACCCATGGTTATAGTAATTTAAGCCAATTCAAATGGAAATCTCTCCTGCCTTCTGAAACAGATGATGCACAACGCGACTTATCCTTTCCTCTGTGATGCAGGAACATTACCATGAATGCTCGTTTCTTGAGGACCAGGCTTTAAAATGATGACTCTTTCAGGGCTCTTCAGGCACATAATGTTATTTGCTCCTAGACTAAATATCTCTAGGTAATTTTCATTTAAAAATCTCATCAGTAGAGCAGTGAAACATGGACTTAGAAGCCAGATGCCTGTGTTCAAAGCCCAGCTCTGCTACTTACAAGCTGCGTCTGGGTAACTGAGGCAAATTTCTCAACCTCTCTACACCTAATTTTCTTTGTCTATAAAATGGGAGTAATGACAGGACTGACTTAGTAGTGTTGCTGTGAAGAATAATTGGTTATTTTACATAAAGACTATCAGCAAAAAGGTTATGAAAAAAAGAAGGTAAAAGAGAAAAAAAAGAAACTACAACACACACACAAAACGAAAACAAAAACCATGCCATTGGATTGAAGGAGCACCCCTGAGTTAGAAGTGAAATCATTTTCCAAATAGGGCTGTGAGGTAGAATAACTGAGAGTTAATTTTGGTCCAGTAGAACTTCCGTCAAGTGGGTTGACTAAAAAAAAAACAAAGGTGATGAATTTCCTGCAATTAGAGATAAATAAGCAGAGGCTAGATGACCACAATAAAAAGAGAGAAGTCAGAGAGCTGGACTTTTACATCCTCTTTCTAATCTGTAATTCTTTGATTTAACATATATATATATATATATATATATGTTAAATACATATGTTGAGTGTGTGTGTGTGTATATATTTTAAGACTGAGTCTTGCTCTGTCACCCAGGCTGGAGTGCAGTAGTGTGATCTCAGCTTACTGCAACCTCCTCCTCCAGGGTTCAAGCGATTCTCATGCCTCAGATTACTGTAGTGGGACTACAGGCACGTGCCACTATGCCTGGCTAATTTTTTGTATTTTTAGTAGAGATGGGGTTTCACCATGTTGGCCAGGCTGGTCTTGAACTCCTGACCTCAAATGATCTGCCTGCCTTGGCCTCCCAAAGTGCTGGGATTACAGGCGTGAGTCACCACGCCTGGCCTCAATATATATTTTTAGGACATCCTACATATTTATCTTTTTACTGAGAAATATTTATATAATATGTTATACACTTATTTCTTCAGGTTTCTGTTATTGTGTTTTAGTTGAGGTTGCTCTAAAGTGACTGCCGCAGGCAACCTCAAACTTGGTCCCTTAGTGATTCCATGTCTTAACATTCATTCACCTCCTGGGGTAGTTGCCTCCCCCTTGAGTGTGGCTGGATTCAGTGAGTCACTTATAATGACTAGAATGCAGCAGAGGTGATGGGACATCAAGACCAAGACTAGGTTACAAAAAGACTGTGGCTTCTGCAAGGGGGCCTTTCTCACTCTGAAGAAAGCCAGCTGGCAGGCTGTAAGCAGTCTTATGGAGAGGCAAGGAACAGAGGCCCTTGGAACTGAGGATCCTGCCAGCAAAAGTGTGAGTGAGCTTGGAAGCAGCTATTTCTCGAGTAGAACTTTGAGATGACAGCAGCTCTGGGCAATAGGCTGACTGCTGTCTCAAGAAACTCGTTGGGCCAGAGGCACCCAGCTATGCTGTGTCCAGATTCCTGAAGTACAGAAACTATGAGACCATAAAGATGTATTAAGCCACAGAGTGTTGGAATAATTTGTTACACAGCAATAGTTAATGAATATAGTTACCCTTTAAAAAATTATCCTAATGGTGAAGACACAAAGCTTGAATTTCCTTCAAATTATACATTTCCATTTTAGATTTAAGTATTCTTTATTATGCAGAATTTAACAGTTAACTTATAATGTATGAATGTCATAGATAACTGAACTGAGTTTAACAAAATTTGACTCTAAGAAATAAATGCGTTCGAAGTTCTTTTATTTACTCCTAATACTTAATACCAATTTTGATACCTGATCATTCTCTGGTGAACATTAACTGCACATTTAAATTTCACTATTTAGTTATCAGAGATTAGGAAGTGAATGCCGAAGCAAAAAGAAAATCCACACTTTAGGAATATTCCTGTCTTAAATTAGATGTCAACAAACCAGGTGTCAATATTTTTTCAGTTGTATATACAGTTCAGTAAATTATTTTATAAGGACCCTAAACAGTTCATTTAAACTTCAGACCGAAAAATACAAAAACAAAAATGGCTTGAGTCCCTAGTTGGAGGGAACATTTTATATATATATATATAGATACAGCATGAGGAGGATCTATGGTATGACACAAACCATCTATCTTCTCATGGCAAAAATGCATGTGTGATAAATTCCTGGACACATCTAGGGTGACCTAAAAGAGAACCCTAGTCTCAAGTTTTCTCGCTTAGCCTTATGATGCTGCATAAAATACACTGTCATTTAGAGCTGTTTCTAGGGCAAAGGTCCATGTCTGGAAGGCCAGAAGGCTTGCAGCCCTTGAGCTGCTTTGGTAGCCAAGCACATTTTCTTTCCATTCCAACAAAAGACATACACTCTGTAAGTATCCTTGCTGGCTCTGCCCAACCCCTGACTCCATTCCCACCTTATCCTCAAGAAAAGTTGAGTTATTTTTCCATTTTTATCAGATCTTTCAAATTTAGTTTCATTTGTTTTTTTTTAATGCATTGGGATATTCCCTTTTTAGTCACCCACTTAGAGCAATTTTAGGGGTGAGTAATTACAGGGACTTGGGGTACAGCAGAGATGCAGCATGTAACTGGAAGAAAATGTAATAGCTCTCCATTTGGTGAGTCCCTCTATAAGCCACCAGGCATGTCTTGGGGTCAACATCAAAAGGGGAAGAGCAACTCAAATTTGGGCTTTGCCCATACCATTAGATCTCCACTCTTAACCATCTTTAACTGAGGTTCATTATGATCCTCAACTAATCAGCTCCAAAACAAATTCAGAACAGACAACTCCAAGATGTTAATGCTGTCAGTTAAAGATCTACCGTAAGACTGAAAAAAGGGTCAGAATTGGACAAAAGTTTTAGACCTTCTGGTTGATATAAGGCAAATTAGTGTCAACCAACAATGATTTATGACATGTAGCTTATTTTTATATGGCTACCAATGTGGGCATACACTTTACTTTAATGTAGAGTAACCCTTACAACAATCGTCAAGAGTAGGTCTTATTATTTGAATAACCTCACATGTGGCACCTAAAACAGTACCAGATATACAGTAGACATTAAATAATTGTCTGTAGAGTGAAGAGAAATAGTGATGTATAGAGTTTACACTAGAATAAACTTCTAGGAAGTGTATACAGACCCCTTGCTACACTGTTGCCTAGGCCTTGGCCATCTTTGGGCCTGAGGTCAACTTAGGACATCCAGGGCATCTGATCTAGTTTAGCTGGAGCTAGAAGTCTTATAGGAAAGTGAATATCATAATAATCACAGGAAATATGCATTGGATATTTATGATGGAATCCTGGATATTATCACCCCTCCATTTACAGATGAGGAATCCAGGTCTGGAGAAAATAAAACAATATAGACAAATTCACAAGGTTAGAAAAATTTCAGAGTAGAACACTGGTTGAAATCCATAACCTGCATAACTCCTGGGCTATATTGCCTGAGAGTAGCCTGGGACCGCTCCTTAACAAACTGGACAAAGCTCATTCCTGAAGTCTTTTCTTTATACAAACTAATCTAGGTTATTTTTTTCTCTAAACTGTCAGTAAAAGCTATAAACTAGAGGCCAGTGAGCTAAGCCTTAGAAACATCTTACTTGGCCTAAAAAGGGCTCCTCTGAGTACTTAGAAAACTGTGCCTTCAAAATTCGTCCAAGTCTCTAATGGTCAATCTTCTTGCCATGTTTTTGTTTGCCAACATTAAGAAAAACAAACACAGAAAAACCCAGGAGAAATGCCTCTCATCAAACCAGCCTCCTGCTCACGTGCAGTGCAGGAATGTCTGTGAGAAGAGATTTAATGAGGTCTCTATTCACAGTTTTAAAGCTGGGACAAATGTCAACATTTGAAAATCAAGGGATTTTACATGAAAATCCAGATTTCTGGCGTCTCTTGAAACAGAAGATCTGGCAGCACTGGGCAGACATTCCTGCTCAATGGACTGAACAGAGGAGCAGCTGCCCTCTGGATGGTGCATGTGTCCGTGTGACCATGTTCTCCAACTCATCCTCATTACCTTCCCCCAGCTCACTTGACTCAAATGCGCTGCCTGGCCACTGTGGACATCTGAGTTTGCAACTGCTAGTCTAATATTTCTCTCCATTATTTGAAAAGCATAATAATCAAAACTAGACTTTAAAGATGGTTTGATGACAGAAGAATTCAGTAGAAAGGACACTTCTAGTGAGGAATGCTGACAGGTGGCTGGCGTTGACAAACAGGCCAATCTGCCTTGAGTACTTGAGTTCAGCCTTGTTAACTGACCTTACTGAACCAAGGGCAACTTTACACTCAGCCACCCCATAATATTGGCTTGTGGATAGCTGATGCTTGCCAAAGCTGGTAGGCCCAATTCTAAGGTGATCTAAATGAGCAACATCCTGTATACTGCTGAATGTGGGCATAACCTGTAACTTGCTTCTAAGAAGAAGAATATGGCAAGTAATGAGCCATTACTCCTGTGACTGTGCTTGCAAAGATGGATGGATGTTTGTCGAGGTCCCTGATAAACTCACTTTGAGTTACTCACAAGCGAGAGTAATCTGATTAAATCAAAAGGGAAAGTGGGGCTGATCTAATCAGACGAGCTTGTTAAAAGAGTCCCAAGCCTTCTCTGAAGCCAGGGATTTGAAGAGATGCTCTTCTATTGGCCTTGAAGAAGTAAATGAAATGAGTTTTACAGTTGCTAGGAAATGAACTCTGCCGACAAACATGTGAGCTCATGTTTGTTGAACCTTAGCATGAATGAACCTTAGCATGAACAAACCTTAGCATGAACCTTAGGACTCTGAATGAACGGTAGTCCCACTGACACTCCGACGGTAGCCTTCTGAGACCCTAAACAGAGGACTCAGCTAAGCTGTACCTGGACTCCTGACCCACAAAAACTGTGAGATAACAAATGTATATTGTGTTAAACCACTAAGTTTGTGGTAATTTGTTATGCTGAGACATAAAACTAACACACCATGTACCACCATTATTTATAATTACAGTAGCTTCCTTCTTTTGAGGATCCATATGTGCTAGGCACTGTGCTTTGCATTAATCAGTGCTTAGTTTAAACACAGACACAATGAAGGGCTTAAAAAGGTATTCTTTAAATTTATCTCAATAGGATACATTAATGTTTTCAAACAAAGAAAAAAATCTATAAATAGATTTTTTTTTTTTTTGAGACTGAGTCTTGCTCCGTCACCAGCCTGGAGTGCAGTGGCACAATCTTGGCTCACTGCAACCTCCGCTTCCCAGGTTCAAGCAATTCTCCTGCCTCAGCCTCCCGAGTAGCTGGGATTACAGGTGTGTGCCACCATGTCCAGCTATATTTTTGTATTTTTAGTAGAGACGGGGTTTCACCATGTTGGTCAGGCTGGTCTGGTCTGGATCTCGTGACCTTGTGATCCGCCCGCCTCAGCCTCCCAAAGTGCTGGGATTACAGGCATGAGCCACCGTGCCCGGCCTATAAACAGATTTTTGAAAATAAAAGGGAAAATGAAATAGATTCCTTCAAGTAGTTTCAAAGCATGAGCCCCATTTCAAATATCTTTTCCCTTACTTTAGCATGCATCCTAATTCCAGATTTTCTTTAATACATAAAAATTAGAGGCCAGGTGTGGTGGCTCACGCCTCTAATTCCAGCATTTTGGGAGGCTGAGGTGGGGGGATTACAAGGTCAGGAGTTCAAGATCAGCCTGACCAACATGGTGAAACCCCATCTCTACTTAAAATACAAAAATTAGCCAGGCATGGTGGCTCATGCCTGTAATCCCAGCTACTCAGGAGGCTGAGGCAGGAGAATCGCTTGAACCCAGGAGGTGGAGGTTGCAGTGAGCTGGGATTGCACCATTACACTCCAGCCTGGGTGACAAAGTGAGACTCCGTCTCCCAAAAAAAAAAAAAAAAAAATTAAATTAGAGTGCCTTTGTACATCTGAAGGGCCATGCTCATCTAAATGACAGCTGGCTAGAAGAAGGAAGGATCAAGGCAAGAATTCCTGCTGCCCACTTCACGTCCACATGTGCACAAGCAGACATCCACTCCAAGTCAAAGAGGAAGCAAAGCTGACAATCAGCATTAGACAGGATGTGGAGATTCCCTTGGGACATAAGTGCAGACATGATCTAAATAAAGGGGCATGGGGCGGAGGCTCTGAGAGTCAAGAAATTGTACAGACTGACCATCTTTGATTGGAAAAGACGAGAAAAATCCAGTTAACACCCTAGAATTAGATGATGATGAAGACAACATATGACAATTTTATCCCAAATCTTTTTGTTTTTTGAGACAGAGTCTTGCTCTGTCACCCAGGCTGGAGTGCAGTGGCATGATCTCGGCTTACTGCAACCTCTGCCTCCTGGGTTCAAGTGATTCTCCTGCCTCAGCCTCCTGAGGAGCTGGGACTATAGGCAACCACCACCATGCCTGCCTAATTTTTTTGTGTGTTTTTAGTAGAGATGGGGTTTCACCATATTGGCCAGGCTGGTCTCGAACTCCTGACCTTGTGATCCGCCTGCCTTGACCTCCCAAAGTGCTGGGATTACAGGCGTGAGCCACTGCACCTCGCCCCCAATCAATTTTTTTTTTAATCCTTCTACGATGGATGGGGTGACTCATGTTCGTAATTACAGTACTTCGGGAGGCAAAGGCAGGTGGATTGCTTGAGCTCAAGAGTTTGAGATCAGACAGGTCTCAGCCAGTGAAACCCTTTCTTTACCAAAAATATAAAAATTAGCTGGGCGTGGTGGCGTGTGCCTGTGGTCCCAGCTACTTGGGAGGCTGAAGTAGAAAGATTGCTGGAGCCCAGGAAGTCAAGGCCAGAGTGAGCCATGATCACACCACTGCATTCCAGCTTGGACAGAGCAAGATTCTGTCTCAAGGTAAACAAATAAATAAATAAATAAATAAATAAATAAATAATAAATAAAATCTCACTAAACATCATTGTGTGATCAATTTACAATAAATTCCTATTGCCATCTTTATCTATTATGCTTGTATGTCCTCTGAGAGAACGCACTCACTTGCTTGGAACTTTGTGTTATTGTTTGTGCTTCGAATCAGCTGAAATGCCTTTTGGAATCCCACTGCGTGCTGGGTAGGACTGTCTGAAGACTTCACGCTGCTAACAAAGGTAGACATTTTCCTTTTTGTCTCACTGGTGGCTGGAGACAAGAAGGTCTTATAGCACTGGTCTAGTGAGCAAGTCCGGACGGTATCCGCCACAGTTAACACAGAAATCTGCAGGAAAGAAAAAAAAAACAACCAAACTTGTTATCCTACCGTTTAAAGATTTATTTATTTATGTAACAGAAGAGCCTACAGAACAGTGAGAAGGCCTACAGAACAGATTCTGAGAGTTTCAAAATAAATCCCTGGAGCCATCAATCTATCAAATTTGAAAAGGATCCATAAGGATTGGTAAAGTGGGGAAACCCCTAGAGTTTGGCTTTTGTTCCAAGATGAAGTAGTAGTATTGTGTTCATATATAACATTAAACACACACACAAACTATTTTATGCAGAGAAAAGTCATAGCAAGAATGAACTATCCCGTTTTTCAACCTGGAGGTGAGGGGTGAGGGTAAGAGAGTGAGGTGTGTGTGTTTTAAGCCACTAGGTTAGTGAGCAAAACCTCTGGAGTTGGCAAAGTCAAAATGATGAAGCAGAAAATGTCCACAGGCAATAGATTATCATTAGCTGTACCCACACCTCTCTCCGAGGTGTCCCAGAGATTAGTCAGCCACTAGCAGCTTTCCCTTCTCCCTGACTTCCCAGCAATCTTGCAATAAAGTTAAGCCATCCATCAGCATCCAAATCCCCCACCCCTCTCCTCCTCAGTGTAACCTCCAGCGTGAAAGTCATGGCTAATTAGAAACCTTACCATGAGCCATAAAGAAGTATAAGACTAAGCTTGGTGGTAGTTACGAAAGAGATTTTTGGATTGGTGGCTGCTTCCTCAAATATTAGAATAATACTCTTTTCCCAAAGTCCTTTTAAAGATGGATTTTAAAAAATATACAGATGGTCCCTGACATACAATGGTCTGACTTTACGATGGTGAGAAAGCGATAGGCAGGCAGTGAAGCTGTACTTTCAATTTTGGATCTTTTCCCAGGCTCCTGATACTCTCGCATGGTGCTGGACAATGGCAGCGAGCCACAGCTCCCAGTCAGCCATGCAATCACAAAGGAGAACCGCTGATATAGTATTCTGCAGTGTACTGTATTCAATAAATTACACGAGATAGCCAATACTTTATTATGTTATAAAATACGCTTTGTGTTAGATGATTTTCCATAACTGAGGGCTAACCTAAGTATTCTGACAATGTTTAAGGTAGGCTAGCCCAAGCTGTGATGTAGCTCAGGTGTATTAAATGTATTTTCAACTTACGATGGACTTATCAGGATGTAACCCCATTGTAAGTCAAGGAGGACCTGTATATCACAAAACAATAAAGTACTTTAAAAAAGGCATTCAAGGAGAACCCGATGCCATAGGGGTCACAAGGGTCACGGTCACCTTGTCATGTTCGTCGATGGCGCTGAGGATGACCTGAGCAGCGTCCTTGGCAATCTGAAGCTGAGTGTCTGTGACTGAAGCCCCGTGGTCCAGAATCACTACTATGTGCTTTGACTGCGGCCGGACTGTAGAGACGTAGATGGGTCTGGAGGGAGAAGAAGCTCTCTGGGGTCAGTCTTGGTTTAGGTAAAGGGCCTCAACTTAACACAGCTGTGAACACTATAGTGCATGGGCATGTTGGTCTCTGTGTTCTCCCAGGGATGGCACAAGGATGGAGAGATCCACATGGACGGAGAAACCATACTGGTGCATTGAAAATAGTACTTAAGACAACAAGGTGTGTCTGTAGAACAGGTATGGGTAATTTATGCCTTTAAAGGTCAAAGCAGACAAGATAAGTTTTTCAGGAGCAAACCCTTTCAGGGGTTGGCTTTTTCAGCATCACTAACATCCTGCTTTTCTCTCTCTCTCTCTCTTTTTTTTTTTTCCCAGAAAAAAGCAGGATGTTAGTGATCTTTAACCCAATGCTTTCTGCACAGCTTAAAACTTCTAGTAGTTAAAATCCTCATATAAAATATGCACAACCTCTGCTTGGTATTGCCCAGCGTACCTGTTTTGCTAAAGGATGTGGATGTAGCGGTCCCTTGGGCTGAGAGACCAGCCAAGGAGAAAAAGGTCCCAGCACCAGGGTTGGATTCTCCTCTGCAGACTTGCAGAGTGGGGCTTGGCTAGAAGTGAGGCAGCCTATAACCCGTGAGCATGCTGAGCAGCTTTGAATGGCAGGTTTGGTTTCTCTCTTCTCATACAAAGGCTCCTGCTAAGAGGCCCCTTTCCTTTCTGGACTGAAACAATTCACATAGGTCAGCCACCAAAAGGCCCCTTATCTGAGCATTTAAAACTGTGCCATCAAAATTTGTCCAAGTCTGTGATAGCCACTCTTCTTGCCAGGTTTTTGTTTGCCAACATTGAAAAAAAGGGGGTTGGGGGCAGCCACAAAGGAGAAATGCCTCCCATCAAAGCAGCCTTCTGCTAATGTGCAGTGCAGGAAGGTTTGTGAGAAGAGGTTTAATGAGGTCTCTATTCACAGTTCTAAAGCTGGAACAAATTAGCAGGAGTTTAAGAAAGCAAATCAGCCTCAAGAGAATTCTCTCCTTTACTGACATCCCTAAAACACTAGATTTTCCTGTGAAATGTTAGATGCCAGCTGAATCACAAAAGCCTGGGCACAAATTAAGAAATGTAGGCAAAGTACCAAAAAAACTCAAAATCTGGCCAAATTTACACTAGTTGTTCTCAAGCCCAAAGTCCTGCAGTAATTACTAAAGTACCACTATATTTTCATGAGTCAATACCATTGAGCCACTGGAGAAATGCAACAAAAAAGAATCCAGGAGAGGTGGCTACAGAAATGAAACAGAGTACAGAAAAGAAGGAAAATTTGATCATCTCAACACTGACAAGTAGGTCAAATATTTAACTTTTTAGATTCTCCAAGCTAGGTGGGTGGATTTTCTTTAAAATGACACACTTCCTTTGTTCAAATTCAATTCACAAAAATGAAACTTGGGATATGTGTTGGCATTGTCACATTAAGTTGTTAAAAGCTGCTTTAGTGGGATATATAAATAGTGATGTGAAATGTACAAACTGGGGGGCAGTCCTCATAGAATGACTGGTATCCACCAGTTCCTTTCCTGTGTTGCTATGTCCTGAAATCCATTCCATACTTCCAAGGAATGTAGAGAACTTGGAAAGGCATCATAGGAAAGCAGTTAGGACAAGAGATGTGAATCTCAGTCTATCAGGAGAGAAATGTGGATCATTTAGCCAAGGGAAAAGAGGTTCAAGGGCTAATTAGTGCAGATTTAGGGTGGAGATACATGAAACCTTTCCAAATTGCCTTGTGTAGGTGAATGCTGATTTTGACAAGGTTTCGCTTTCCTTTTTAAACTTTTCTTCACAGGTGCTTCGTTAAAATCAGCATGCCATCTAGCCTATCTCTTCTTAGAAGCAAATGAGAATTAGATGGTTCATGGTGGCCTTTGTTCTTGTGAGAAGCCATGATCATGGCTTCTGGTTCAGTCTCCAAGACACCCAAGTCTTCACCAGAATGTGTGGGGAGGGAAAGGAAGAAACCATATACACAATAAAAATATCTTAGGACGGCTGGGCTGGGCATGTGGCTCATGCCTGTAATCCCAGCACTTTGGGAGGCCTGAGGTCAGGAGTTCGAGACCAGCCTGGCCAACATGGCAAAACTTCATCTCTACTAAAAATACAAAAATTAGCCAGGCATGGTGGTGGGTGCCTGTAATCCCAGCTACTCAGCAGGCTGAGGCAGGAGAATCGCTTGAACCCGGGAAGCAGAGGTTGCAGAGCTGAGATCGCGCCATTGCACTCCAGCCTGGTCAACAAGAGCAAAACTCCATCTCAGAAAAAACAAACAAACAAACAAAAATCTTAGGAAAAGCACAGATGAAGTATTTTCCTTGGGGAAAAATTCTAGATACAATTTAAAGTGAAGATGAAGGGAAGCTAAAATAATTGTGTAGACTCCAGAAAATGGTGTGAAAAGTGGGCGCCCTGCACTAGAGCTCCAGATGTTCTGGCATCAAATATCTAACACTGCAAACAGGAAACTGTCAGGATTAAATAGGAAAGTATATTTGCTTCGGGGGGTTCTATAATTAATGAGTCTTGTCATACAAATTATCTCACCATTATTGCCCTTCTGGCTACATGGTAGAATCTCAAGTCATGTCTGTGAGTGAGAAAAGCAGGATGTTAGTAATTTTTAATCCAATGCTTTCTGCTCACCTCAAAACTTCTAATAGTTAAAATCTGCATGTAAATTTCATGCAGTATGGCCAAGCATGTCATCATAGAAAGGGAAGTTGAGTATAACAAACTACTCTGAGATATGTTATAAAGTTATGTTCAAGGGCTGCACTATAGACAAGGTACCATCATTTACATTTCAACAAAGAATTCTGAAACTCAAAACACTCTAGGTGCTTCACACAATTTGACTTCACGAGTAAGTACCTTTTTATATTTGGCATATTAGATAGCTATGGAAAAGCTCTGGGTTTTGTAATTTGCCCTTGCCTGGAATTTCACATCCACATATACTAAATGGTGAATTCATTTCAGAACAAGTACAAATTTCTGAATCCACAGCTTAAAGGCATAGCCATGAGTAGAAATGAGAAGTTTTATATTTCATGTAGATCACTCTTAAGCAATAATTTAAAACTTTGGCATGCAAGTCAACATACCTACTGCGGTGTTCGTAGCTGCCCTTACACCGGAACTTGTGTGCTGGGAAAACAGTGAAAATTCCTTCTTCTGAACTGAAATATTGCCACTTAATTCCAGGGTTGGATTTCAGGTTGTCTGCAAGAACTAGAGGGGTAAGAAAAATGAAATATAACCACCAAATCCACAGGTGCATGCAGGCACTGCTCCTCAGGCATCTGTTTTGCATAAACTGCTTGTAGTATGAAGAAATCCCACTAGATACCAGGTTGTAAATTTTCTATGAAACATTTGCTTTCTGCCCCTTAAAAAACACCTCAAGAACAGAAAATACAATGTTTCAGCTAAGTGAAGTTATTACTCTTAATATTGTACCATGACATTATATGTCTTGGATTATTTTTCCGGTACAAATGATTCATTTGCATTAATCTCTCCCCGCACTGAGCTGGTCCCTGTTGGGCTAGCACACATAGTTGGCTTGGGGTACAGTCTGTAACTGTAGAAAACAGTGATGTTAATAGGCTGATGTTAATAGGCCTCATCGCCAGAGGGACTAGACCTGTGACCTTAACCTTGCCTTTACTTCACAATGAAGGAAGCAGCATACATGGTACTTAAAAAGACAGGCCATGATCATTCGGTAAAGCTGTTACTTATGGAATGATTCCTCTGTGCCAGTGCTGGAATATAGGCTTCCTTATGTTATCTCATGTCATCCATAAAGCAACCCCAAGATGTGGGTGGTATTGTTATCACTACTTTGGAGTCGAGAAAATATGCTTAAGTGATTTATCAAAGACCTCATCAGTAAATGGCCAAGCTGGGATTCAAACCTGGCTGTCCTGACTCCTGTGTTCCTTACATCACGCTATACTGCCTCCCTTCATCTACACAGCATCCCTACCACTGACCTGCATCTGCCATTCCCTCAGCCCAAGTGCCAACCACCTTGTTGTGTGCAAGCCTGTCCCACGACCTCCATGAAGAAGTCTTTCTTACCCTCTCCCGCAATCAGAATTTCCTCTCTTTTCTGAGCTCTTAGGATCTTTTGTTCTGCTCCATTCTGACTCAGCTATTTATTACACACTTACTATGTGCTGGTCACTACTTTACATTTGGCAAGATATACAAAGATGAGCACAAAACAAGCCCTATTGTAATAATTGATATACAAGCAGACTTATACAGATGGAAATGGAACAAAAAGAAATTCAGTGGTGGGAAGATTCTGAGCAAAGGTAAAAAGGAAGGAATGCATGAGGTGTATTTGACCAGAAAATACATTAAGCTTTAAACACCCATGTGATCAAATAAGGATCTGTTTATATGACTACAAGGGCTGAGATATGACTCTAACAATGATGATGGATCTTCACCTCTACTGCAGACAAAGAGCTTTCACACAGGATATTTAAGTTTCACAAAATAATACATTATATGTGGTCTTATCTTCAGATTGCAATGAAGAAACTGAAGCTCAAAGAAATTAAATGGCCCTTTATAACACTGCCACGTTTTATTTTCTTCATAGCATTTATCACCATCTGAAATATCATTTGTTTAATACCAGTTCATCCTTCTCTTCTCCCTCCCCACCCCCAGTTACATTTTAAGGTCCATGCAATGAAGAACTTGGCCTTGTCCCCCCTGTAGCCTAGAAAAATGCATGCACAGTGAATGTAAATAGTTCCTACACAAATGAATATCCACAGCTAGTAGGTGGTAAGATCATGTCTTGAACATAGCTCTTCTGACTCTGTGTTTCTCACTAAATCCTTTGACCTCAAATAAAAGTGGGTGGACTAATTATGGTATTATGTTTTTATACCATATGTAGCATCAGGAATTACACTATGAAATGGGAGCTGCAAAGATTTGCAGGATATTGTGGGGGTGATGGTTCCCTGTGAACTCAGGTGCAACAGTCATGTGCCTGCCTCCTCTCCTCTAGAGCATCATGAACTCCAAGAAGGTAAGACGATGGTCTACTCTGTCTCCTTGGCACTCAGGACAGCGGCTGTCCTGTTGTGAAGGTTTGTTATATTAGCAGGACTGAATTCCTATTCTATTTTTTTATGTAAAAAAATTTTTTGAGACAGGGTCTCACTCTGTTGCCCAGGTGGGAATGCAGTGGTGCAATCACAGCTCACTGCAGCCTTGATCTCCTGGGCTCAAGTGATCCTCCTGCCTCAGTCTCCTGCGTAGCTAAGACTATAGGTGGGCACTGTCATGCTCAGCTAATTTTTTTTATTTTTGTAGAGACAGGGTGTCACTATGTTGCCCAGGCTGGCCTCAAATTTGTGGCCTCAAGTGATCCTTCTGCCTTGGCCTCTCAAAGTACTAGGATTACAGGCATAAGCCACCGTGCCCAGCCCCGAGATTTTATCTGAAACAGACAGGCCTTGCTTCCAGTCTCTGCTGTCTCTAGTTCACTGTATTTATATCCACTATTATTCTGATGTCTGCTTGGCTTTGATCAACTTTTCATGATTTGTTCTTGGCCTACCATGGGCAGGGAACAGCTTTTTGGAATGGAGGTAAGGAGAAAAAAAATACTAAATCCTTACCTACAAAAGACAGACTAATTGAGGGAGATTGGAAATACACAATAAACTTTTAATTAATTATCACAGTATCTGATTAAGAGCTTGGGTGAGGTACACAGAAGGGCTATGGAAATCCAAAGATAGGAAAGATCTACCTGTTGTCATTGAGATGGTGTTGGGAACAAGTGCTGACTGAGTGCCTGTGAACCTCTAGGCATTATGCTAGGCGCCTTCTACAAAGTATGGTGGACTTTTGCCATTTGGGCATGTACCTTGAAAACATACCCACCTCCCAAGATGACCAATGTGCGAGAGGAGGGGAGTGAGAGCTTTACAGCAGGGTAACTACAGGGAGTGCTCAATTAGCAAGACAGGAAGTCAGAGGCCAAATTCCTCTCAATGACTTATTAAAGGACAGTGTACATAAGTGCACAGCATTTGCTGTTGCCATCTACATATGATGTAGAGTGCGGAGTGACAATATATTCAACTCCTTTCCCTTTTTCCATCCGAGTGAGGATCACCATTTTTAACGTTTTATTTACCTTGCAGAGGTCTTTCTGCCATTAGCAATATGTTATCTGTGGACTACCTTTTTGAGCCATGGCAAATATTTTGATAGCGTTCCAAAAATTAACACATGTGACAGCCATTAAAATTTGTGGTCGGTGTTAAAATGCCAGTTTCATCTTTATTTCTAGCATGTACATACTCAGGTATGACTTTAGTGCTGGCTTCACCTATCACTGGAACAATTTCAAAGCATGAGGCAAAGATAAAGACATTGGTCAATAAACCTCATTTTAGGCTAATTGTTAACAATAACTTACATAGAAGAAAATGCTGGAACAACATGTGACTATTCCATAAATTTGCCCCATGGTGATGCCTCTGTCAACCTGCCCACTCCCAGAAACATATGCCCAGAGCCAAACGGGGTTATGCCTATGTGGGGACTGATGAAATATCGTGGAGACTCGACTCTAGTGAACATCTCGACTTAGCAAACATCTACCTGGCATCTGCATGTGACAGCTTTGTGCTAATGCTCCCACATATAGCACTTAATTCTCACCTCAACAAACCAGTCTTTTAACACGCACTAAGGTTTCAGGTGTTTAAATCAGAATAGAGCAAACTCCATAGACATTTAGGAACACTTTTTAAAATTATTTTTTTATTTTTATAGATTTAGGGGGTACAAATACAGTTTTGTTACGTGGATATATTGTGTAGTGATGAAGTCTGAGCTTTTAGGGTAATCATCACATGAATAGTGTACATTGTACCCATTAGGGAATTTCTTTTTCTTTTTTTTTTTTTCTGAGACTGAGTCTCACTCTATCACCCAGGCTGGAGTGCAGTGGTGCAGTCTTGGCTCACTGCAACCTCTGCCTCCTGAGTTCAAGTGATTCTCCCACTTCAGCCTCCCAAGTAGCTGGGATTACAGGCATTCGCCACCATGCCCAGCTAATTTTTGTATTTTTAGTAGGGACGGGGTTTCACCATGTTGGACAGGCTGGTCTTGAACTCCCGACTTCAAGTGATCCACCTGCCTTGGCCTCCCAAAGTGCTGGGATTACAGGCGTGAACCACCGCGCCCGTCCCCACTAGGTAATTTCTCATCCCTCACCCCGCCTCCCACCCTCTCACCTTTCCAAGTCCCCAATGTCTATCATTCTACTCTTTCTGTCCAAATGCACACATTATTTAGCTCTCACTTATAAGTGACAACATTCAGTATTTGACTTTTTGCAGGAACACTTTAGAATTCCCACTCATCCCCTATCCCTCACTGCTTTAAATGACCAGATCTCTGTATAGAAACTTTCCTTCAGTCTGGTACAGTGATTGACCAACTTCTGTAATGGGCCAGATAGTACGAGTTAATGGGTGCAGCACACCAGCATGGCACACGTATACGTATGTAACTAACCTGCACATTGTGCACATGTACCCTAAAACTTAAAGTATAATAAAAAAATAAATAAAAAATAAAAATACAAAAAAAAATATTTCTGGCTTTGCAGACCATAAGGTCTTTGTCATAACGACCCAAATCTATCTTTGAGAGGGCAGACATAGACATTTGTAAATGAATGAATGGGCTGTGTGCCAATACAAGTTTATTTACAAAAATCACTGGCAAGCTAGATTTGGTCAGCAGTCCTCTAACAAAGCTATGCAAAATATACTACACATAGGACTTAAAGCATTTCCAAAGCCTTAGACTTTTAGCTATTACACCCATTGCCCTCCCCAGGTCCCTCATGCATACCAAGGGGCTGTAACACCTTTTATCCTCACAAAAGTCCTAGGAATAAAAATTATTATCTCCAAGTGACAGCTGAGGAAACAGGCTCAGGGAGCTTGTTTTTGACATGCCTGAGGTTTCACAGTGGGCAAGAAGAGGCCATGAGAGTCAAGGCAGTCTGTGACCACAATGCCTGTCTTCTCGCCTCTCCGCCAGGAAACTTGCCCTTTGTGAGACATCTGGCTGACATGAGTGTGTGTAAACATGGAAGAGGCTTTTTCTCCACCTAGTCTCCTGGGGTCTGAAGCTTTAACCTTGATCTCACATTAGCACTGTTCTCCAGACAGCCCTGCCAACCCCTTAATAAAAAGGCAAACATTGCCTTTGGAAGTAAAGGAAAGCTCAATGACCTCATTTAAAAGTAACATCTGTAACAATAAACAGGCTACAGAAACTATTAAAAGGGGAGCCAATGGGAGCAAGAATGTTTTAAAAATAAATCAGAACTCATATAGTGCATGATACATTTAGTCTCACCACAAAAGATCATTCTGGTTCATTATAATCATTCCAACACTATAGCACACTTTCAGGCAAGGTTTCTCCAATTCTCCTGCTGAGGACTCCTTTCGCATCTGATTAAATTACATCCATTATTTGGTACTAGCAGAAGATGATGGATATGATGGTAATGAGGCCCCCGGGGCCCAGAAGTAATCTATCAATGTGCTGTGCATCCCAGGTGGCCCCTCTCTGACCTAGATGTGGAGGTGAATGAGAGCCTTATTATCCACACAGGCAACCCAGAGGGGGCTTCCTCCATTCCTATGAGTCAGTTAGGTGTCTAGCCACTGGATAACTTGGGCTGGTGTCCAGCCGCAGGGTCCTTCACACTCACTCTTTCCTCAAAAATGTTGGAAGTGGTCCAGGAAAAAAGCTGGGCAGACGCCCAATCCATCGAGCGGTGATGCACAGCATTAGGATTTAAGTGATTAATGGGCAGGGTCTGTATCTGTCTGAATTGCTCTACACACCTACACCTACCTCAGACAGACACATGTGCAGGAGGCAATAAATGGTTTTTTCCTCAGTGAAGTGCATCCCCAAGTTAGAAGTTACTGCACCCTCTTAAATCCTCCTCCGGTGTTTTACCTCTTCCTACCTTCTACTCCGCATTATCGGTGTTATAGATACGTTCCAGCTCCTCCATCCCTAGATTCTAAGATCCTTGAGGGCAAGATCTATACCTGATTCATCTCTGTATCCTAAAGCAGAGATTCCTAGTTCTTTTCACATTGAGGCACACGTTCTCTGAGAGCTGCAGGATTGGTATCTGTAGCACACAGGCTGGGATTATCTGTATGTTTGTGTGTTAAGTTCTAAAATCTTATTTTCTTCTAATGCTATTTTTTTTTTTTTTTTTTTGAGGCAGAGTCTCACTCTTGCTCAGGCTGGAGTGCAGTGGCACAATCTTGGCTCACTGCAACCCCTGCCTCCCAGGTTCAAGCGATTCTCCTGCCTCAGCCTTCAGAGTAGCTGGGATTATAAGTACCTGTCACCATGCCCAGCTCATTTTTGTATTATTAGTGGAGACGGGGTTTCACTATGTTGGCCAGGCTGGTCTTGAAATCCTGGCCTCAGGTGATCTGCCCACCTCGGCCTCTCAAAGTGTTGGGATTACAGGCATGAGCCACCAAACCCAACCTACTGCCAAATTTAATAAAAAAATAAATTAAGTATTGTGACTACATCAATATAGAAGCAATGATAATTTTAAATATGTCTTAAAACCTAGACACTGAAATAGATAAATGGAGAGATAAAAAGTCTGCTTGTGTGATTTCATGGATCTATACATGTCCAAATCTACTAACTGTACATGTTAAACATGTGAAGTTTATTGGATGTCAGTTATACTTCAATAAAACTGTTTTAATAAAACAGTGAAAATGTATTGAGCATCATACAAAACAGTTTCATCTATGGTGTACTACTTTTCATAGTTACCTTATGGGTTTGTTATTTTATTCCCATCTTATAGATGCAGAACTAACATGCTCAAGGTGGCAAGAGCACAGCATGATTTGATTGATTTAGGTGTGCTTGCCTTTAACACTACATATAGTACTTCCGTGTTAAGAAATACATGCTAGATGAATTAGCAATCAACAGATAAAAAACTTACTGAGTATTCTTGACAGGCAGAATAAATATATAAACATGCAGGGGTTTCTCAATCAAAATAACAGATTTATTAGTTTGTACATACAATGTAAATAAGTACAATTAAGCAGAGGCATAACAAAACGAAATGATTTCATAATTGGAATAAAACCTAAGGTGAAACTGACCATTTAATCTTATAAAGAAAAACAAACTGCTGAACGGCTAAAGCTGGCAAACATTAGCTGGGTAGTTCAGGCTGGTTTACCTGGAAAATCGCACAGACACAAGCTACTGCTTAATAGGCAGAGCTGATAGTGCATGTATGAATCTGAGCAACCTTAAACACTAAATAGCGTATGTTAGATAAGAGATGGGGTTTTTACATAACTGAGAAATGGTATAGTTGCGATCTCTTAATTATTTTGAGTTGTTCAACAGGTTAGAGACACGAGCCTTAGGTGGCTTTTATTTTTCACTGTCAACTTGAGCAAGTACAAGAAAGCCACTTGGAAAAGGCCTGGTGCTATTTTGCATTTTCTATTTAATTCAGGTTGGTACTTATCAACTAGAAAAAAGACCCTGGTAAATCAGAATGGACTCGGAATGAAAAGCCACAGGTTCAAGTCCTATCTCTTAAGACTGGCAAGCTGTCTGACCTTAAATTTACTCTCTATATAGCATCCAAAGGCTTCTTTCTAAAATGTAAATCAAATCCCCTGTTGGTTTGCTTAAAACCTTTCAAAGGTTCCCTACTGTACTACACTTAGCATTAAATTCAAACTCTACAAGGCCCTACATGACCTGGCTCCTTCCTATTCTCCAACCTCACCTCTTCCCCCTTCAACTCAGTACACTGTACATCAAGAGCCAATTCTTTCAGTTCCACAAACGTGCCCTTGGTACAAGGTGATCCTTAGGCCTGGGAAAATTCTTTCTTCACTTTTCATATAGTTCTTTTTTAATCCTTCAGGTTTTGCCTGAAATTCCACCTTCTCAGAGATCCTCCCCTGACCACTCTCGATTCTTATCCTCTCTTATAGTACCTGGCATTTTCCTTCATAGCAAAAACTGGTAACGTCCTGTGTATTCTTTATGTAGCTATGTGTTTAGTATATCTTACACAGGAAGCCTTAAGCTCCATGGGGAAGGAAGTATACAGATTTACAACTAGAGAGGAAGAACAAACTTCCAGCTGGCTTTGATCAAGTTTATCCAAAAAAAGGGGAAGAGGGGAGCATCCTCACTCCTACTGACTTAGAAGATGTAAGTCAGCAGTATGAGACTACTACCAATGGCCCAAGATTATATATATGGAATGTCCAAGTGGTACCAGGGAAAGGTTATTTAGATGAACATATGGAGAAAATTTAATGTCAGTCTTTTAAAAACACAGAGCCATCACAGGTAGCTCACTGTGACCACTGATGAGCAAGGGCAAGAGGAAGTGTTTTCTCATTTCAAGTATTCTCATTACAAGCATTTCAAGTATTTACCATTTTAAGTATTAATTATCAAAGCAACCATAAAATCTTTTACTCTAAAGCCCTTACAAGCAGGAATGATACCTAATAATTTAAGATTATTTGGATAGAGCCCACCAGACTATCAGTGGGCCAGTGGAAGGTGAATTTGGTCCCACTAAAGACTGTGTAGTAGGAATCTTTCTAGTTGGCTGTAAGTTCGGGACATTCCTCCTCCAGCCAACTCTAAGGCACAGGATCTTAATAGTTTCTGTTCCATAAAGGCTTTGGTAGTCTGGAGAAGACAGAATCTTTGTAAAGCATACAAATAAAACATTTAAGATCACAAAAGAAACCTATTATAAAAAATAGTTTCCAAAATATTACAAATGTAAGTTTATGATAATATATGTGCTTCCTATTAATGCATTAAGAAAGATTAATGCATTAAGAAAGAAAGAGTATGGTAGGTCTCATACCTTCCATGATTTGGAAATCATGATGAGCATACATGATATTTCAAGACATATTCAACAACTGTTATGTGAGATGAAAATTGCCATGATTTCTTTGATGGCGAAAATCGCTGGCATGAGAAGTACACTGTGGATTGTTACATTAATTTACGATTGAATTAGAGATCAATTAAAATAAAGATCTAATTTATTTAACATCCAAATGGATGAATCTCTTAATTCTATCTGTGAACCCCTTAGGAGGGGATGAGGTCTGTCTCTACTTTAAGGGACAATGCACTCCTGTTGATATTAATATTCATATGAATTAGAAATCTGCTTACGAAGGAGGTTGCACTGTAAGGACAGTCTCTGTGGTGATCACTATGAAGTCACATTTCTAAACAGCTACATGTAGGTAGGGAGGGAAGATATATAGATACTCACTGTTTCCAAAGTCAATAGGGTCTCTATTTTATATTAACAAAAGTTCACAGCAGCTCAGAAAAGTCCAAACTGCTTTAAAAAATTAAAACATTGAAGGCCTATGATGCCTGGATGAAAAAACTGATAAGATATGGTGCTGCCAGCCCACTTCTCCTTCTCTAAACCTTTACCAATGAAAAATTCCCAGGGTGCCAAGCAGATGATAATAAGTAAAGAGGGAGATGAGATTTAGATAAAAATAACAATAAGAGACCAGGTATCATTCTAGATATTTTGCTTATATATTTTTGAAATCTCATAACAATTCATTTTATAAAGTCAATATAATTACTGTCATTTTACAAAGCAGAAAACTGAAGCTGAGACAAGTGAGGCAACTTATCTATGTCCATACAGTTATTAAAACTAGAGGAGGCAAATTCTGACCAATGGATCTAGTAAGTCATCTTGCTTTTTCCCCCTCCTTCTTGCCTTATCAAATATTTATTGAGTCCTGACTATGTGTAAGGCACAGTGCGGGGATCATGCCCTCTGCTTTTGGGTCTAGAACACTTTCTACTAAACCAAGGGAAGATTCTTGGCATGCAGCAGTGAGAATACAGATGATGGTACCTGAGAGAGAGGTGCTCTTAGATCCGACCTCCAGTGCCTACCAGCATTCCAAGATGCTCTTGCCCAGAGCATTCCAATATGTAAGGCTCTCGAATACAGGTTCTGTTTGATCTCCATACTATAAAATACTGACAAAGTAATATCACGAAATGGAAGGAAACAGTTCTTCTGACAAGCTCTATTTCCTCCATCATCCTCCGTGTAAGGACTTCAACAAACTGACTATTTCTTAGAGTTACTATGCTAATTCTAAGCAAAACCTCACAATTTTGTAATGACCATTGGCTTATTTTTCTTCAGCCACAGCACACAAACTGTTTTCAGATACACAGCTGAAAAAATACACCTTCCCCGTTTCAGGCATTCTCACTTCCCATTTGTTGAGTCTCAAGACCTTCCAGCATATAGTATACTAAACTCTCCATGAATAATTCTAACAGATGGGCCCCAGATTCTCTGACCCCCAGACGTTTTCCTTCCAATTTCACCATCTACATCTAACTAGTTCTTATGTCATCAGCCTCTGCAGTCAAAACAAAACCAACCATGTCCCTCAAACTCCTTGCCTGCCCTCTTTAATTCTTAAACCACCTCATCTATGGGAAAAAGATGGATTTTTGTTGGGTTGTGACTTCTGTTTTTCTCAACAATATTGTCCACCAGAGGTAGGGACACATAGAACATATTTGTAATGGAAAGCTTATTGCCTCCCACCTCAAGGAAATCTGGGCTTCCTGATGCCCAGCCCAACACCACTCAGAAAAACACACCAAGCTGTCTACCTCCCGCGTTTGCCAAATAGAAAATACAAGAGCTATCCTAAATACACAGAGACACAGACAAACGAAAACACACATACTTCCTCAACAGAACAAAACTTAGCACCTCTCAGTAATGTTCTGTACAACAGCAAACATTTTGGAGGAGAAGAAAATAAATTAACATTCTGAGGATTCCAAACAAAATTTCTGGCATCATACTGTATCCCACCTTCCCAATTCCCACCTCCCACTTACATCTTGAGTATTATTTTGCCATATACTATTCTGGAGGGGCCATATATTTCAGGGACCACTGGATACTCTTTATGCTGCTCCAGGGGTGGTAAGTATATTGAGCACTTGACCATGTACCAGGTAAGGCTTTTATCTACATTACGTCAGTTAATTACTACAACAACCCTATGAGAAATTTTAAGCAGGGGAGGCAAAAGAGCTTTATGGAAAATGGAAGGAAGTGTAGTTAGCCTGGAAGAAGGAGTACCTGGGACCAGACTATTGTGGAAAGGGGCCATGGCATAAACAAAATGACTAGATGCAGGTTGAGTGGGATGGCAAGAAGTAGAGAATCAGTGTAGACCACTCTTCTTAGTTGTGTACCTGAGACAAGGGGAAAGATTACTGATAACTTAGGATATAGGAATGTCTTTCATTGTTATTGCTATTTGTTTTGAGGTAAGTTTTATTATCCATCGTTATTGCTATTTTTTTTTAATCTATGAGGTAGGTTTTATTTATTATTCAGGAAACCAAGGCATAGACAGGTTACTTTTTTTTTTTTTGAGACGGAGTTTCACTCTTGTTGCCCAAGCTGGAGCGCAATGGCATGATCTTGACTCACTGCAACCTCCGCCTCCCGCGTTCAAGTGATTCTCCTGCCTCAGCCTCCAGAGTAGCTGGGATTACAGGCACATGCCACCATACCTGGCTAATTTTTTGTATTTTTAGTAGAAATGGGGTTTCACCATGTTAGCCAGGCTGGTCTTGAACTTCTGATCTCAGGAGATCCACCCACCTCGGTCTCCCAAAGTACTGGGATTACAGGCATGAGCCACTGCACCCAGCCATTATTACCATTTTCTAAGCTGAGGATATTCTGCTTCAGAAAGCGGGGAGTGACTTCAACCCTGTGCCCTGAATGGGACCTAGGCCATGTTGCTCAGTGATCTGCCACCACATTGATCATGCCAGTTAAGGCCCATTGCAAAAGTTAAACCAATGACAGTTGACCAAGCCTGTTCCTGGGGGCAATTCAATAATCCTTTCCTATCTCCTTGTTATTATTTTAGTCTATGACTAAGGAGCAGGCATCCTCAAACCCTTGATTGTGTTCTGAGCTCATAGCTCTTTATGTCCATTTTAGGTTGATTATATAATGCAAAAATAACCAGTCCATTCTGTCCTTAATTCACTTGAGACAGCCTGGTCATGGGTTCATGGAATCTAGAATAAACTTCTGGGATAATCCAAAACCAGTGGGGCTCCACCACTCTCTCTTCTTCCTATATAGTAGACCATTCCCAGAGGACCCAAAGGTCAAGGTGATCTTCAAGTATTTATAAAAGAAATAACAGAAAATTAACAAAAATTTAGTTCTCAAGCCTCGATGATCATCACAATTTTTAGAACCCACAGATTACCAAGCCAACATTCTGATTCACTAGGTCTGCATGGCAGCTGAACAATAGTTTTGTTGGTTTGTTTTGTTTTGTTTTGTTTTTTTTGCAAAGCACCCCAGGTGACTCTGATGTTCAGTTTGGTTCGGGGCAACTAAGTTGAGACATTAATCTCCATTTTCCCATCTGTTTGCTTCGCTTCTTTCTCTGTCTTTGGCATATAAACATTTTTAAGTTTCTCTAACTTAAAAAAAAATAAGCAATAATGATGAAAAACATTCCTATATCCTAAGTTATCAGTAATCTTTCCCCTTGTCTCAGCTACGCAACTAAGAAGAGTGGTCTACACCAATTCTCTACTTCTTGCCATCCCACTCAACCTGCATCTAGCCATTTTGCTTATGCCATGGCCCCTTTCCACCGGCTTCCTTTCACTCTTAGATGACCTTAATAGTCTGGTCCCAGGTACTCCTTCTTCCAGGCTAACTACACTTCCTTCCATTTTCCATAAAGCTCTTTTGCCTCCCCTGCTTAAAATCTCTCAGTTGGTTGCCTTCAGGGTAAAAAACAGATAAAACACAACCAAACAAACCCAAACAAAACACCTCAGACTGATATAAATGACCCATTAAAATCTGGCTTAGCACTACTCTTATTTTCTGATACTCAACTCCCTCTTAAACAATGATCCATTCTGCATGCACATTCTATTGATTCCAAAATGCATGCCTGCCACAAGCACATCACCTGGATAATTCTTACCATTTTTAAAAGACCCAGCTCAGAGCTCACCACCTGGGTCAAGTGCCCAGGGTTCACCTTTATCATCACAGCACTTAGCATTTTAACATAATTGAACTTGTCTGTTGATTTTTCTCCTCCTCTCTCCTCTCACCAATACACTTCATTATCCTGGTGTCTGGCACGGTAACCACCACATGCTCGTCACTTGAGAGAAGGTCTTTACGAGGGAGAGCCAGGAAGGAGTCAGAACTTATTCTGGGTCTCAAGATTAGGTAACTAGTAAAATGAACCTGCTGTTAATTGACATACGGAACATGGGCCAAGGAGGAAGTTTGGGTGGGTAGAGAGACTATTTATAGGTATGGTTTTAGATACAAAGAGTTTCAAGTGTCAGTAGGCAGAATACAGTGATGGAAATACATCTCTTCATCTTAAGCAATCTATCTCAGGGAGGCCATTGACTAGGAGTCAGGACACATAATGTTAAGCCACGTCAATACCAACAATTGCTCACTGACTTTAGGTAGATCAGAACTTCTCATCCGTAAAAGGAAGCTTATAATTGCCCTTGGAATCTATGGTAAGAATAAAATGAAAGTATAAAATGGTTTATGAGGTACTAAGAAGGAACAGACTGATTGTTTTGTATATATTGTGTGTCTAGGCTTATCATAGATGGTTTCATGTGACTCTAGAATACCATTATTCATTTGTATAGTCTGTGTCACTCCACATCATGGTACATTGATGTGTGCCGATTTGCTGCTTAGCTAAGGAAACCACTGCCAACTAACAGCAAATCACAATCGCAATCCTTTTTTCACCGAAGTCCTTCAAAAGTCTTGGTTATCCCATTATACAGAAGAGGAAACAAAAGCACAACAAAAATCTTAGTGACTTTCATTCTTTCTTTCAGTAAGAATTTACTGTGTAGGTGCTATGGGCAAGGCACTGGATTGGGCACTTGGCACACAATAAATAAATAAAAATAAGCACAAGGTCAGGTAGGCATCTAACTTAAAAAATCAAAAATCTGCAGTAAGAATATGCCATAGAGTAAAGTCATAAAGAGTCATAGCTCAGCCAACACAACCCTGGAAGGCCACCCCACCTTCCAAGCAGTCCTGGGGTTGGCAGAGGCCTTTGCTGACACTGTGTAGAAGCCCTGCTCTCTCCCACTCTCAATTCTCCTTTCCTCCTTTCCTTCATAGGCTGCCAAGGTCCATCTCAGAGTCTGCTTACTCAGAAAGCCAACCTGTTACAACAAACAAGAAATTCTTATCTAGAAGGGTGACGGAAGGTGACAAGGAAGTTGGATCCTTAGGAATAAGCAATGTTTTACATGTCAGAGGCGGCTGGCAGTGTGCTGTAGGATGAAACAATAATGTGATCAAAAGTATGGAGCGGTGATGGAGGTGGGTGATTCTGAAGAAATGAAAGGGATTTCCTGAGGCTAGAGCCCAGAGGACTCAAGGAAAAGGAGCAGAAGATGGGGGTGCAGGGTCTCCAAAGTGAGCTTAGATGTAAAGGGAGCCATCAGAGGCTTTTGAGAAATGCAGTTACAGAGGAGATTTTTTCAAAATACTCAGTGTGTGTTTAGGATGTGTGGAAAAAGAGGGAAGAGAAGCAGGGAAACCTTTTGGGGGGTTTCTACATTAATTATTCTTCTAGAAGAGAAACGGGGATCTAAATTTACCACAGCAGCAAGGGAAAAAGAAAGGGGATTCAAGACTCATTTTTAGCTACAGAATCTGAGCCAAATTTCCTTTTCAATGAATAGAGGACAATGAGACCTACGTCACAAGTCAGTGTACCAATCAAGAGCCACTCATAGGCAGATGCCCAGCCGGTATCTAGACCAAACAAGAGCAACACACAGGCAGATGCACAGCTGGGTACCTAGGCCTAAAAGGAAGAGCAATGCACAAGCAGGTACCCGGCGGGGTGTCTAGACTAAACAAGAGCAACCTATAGGCAAACGTCCAGCCAGGTGTCTAGACCAAATAAGAGCAACCTATAGGCAAATGTCCAACAAGGTGTCTAGACCAAACAAGAACAACCCATAGGCAGGTGTCCATCCAGGTATCTAGACCACAAAAAGAAAAGCAACACACAGACCGGTGTCCAGCCAGGTGTCTTGATGAAATAAGAACAATGCATAGGCAGATGCCCACTCAGCTGTCCAGACCAAATAAGAAGAGCAACACACAGGCAGATGTCCAGCCAGGTGTCTAGACCAAGCAAGAAAAACAATCCGTAGGCAGATGCCCAGCTGGTGTCTAGACTAAACAAGAGCAATGCACAGGGAGATGCCCAGCCAGGGGTCTAGTACTTAGTGAATACTTGACAAATATTCACTTATTTATTCATACCCTTACTTGGACAATGACTCTTGTTAGGTCAAAATGGATAAAACCTGGAGAAGTACTGAGCGGAAAATGGTGAGGAAAAATTCCCAGTGTAACCAGAATGAAGGTAATACTGAATATGACAGGGAACCCAGACTGGGGAGTAAATTCAAAGGAAAGTTTGTTTTGTGGTACCTACAGGAAAATCACAGTGAGATGTGTGTCCTGAAGGTGGTTATTCGATAAATAAACTCAGAAATAGACCAGGTCTGGAGCTAGAGATTGTGAATTCACCAGCATGTGGCAGAAGCTGGGAAGCTGGCTAAACTTAGAACATTCAGGAAGATAATGATTAGTGAGGTGAGGAGGATGGTAAGAGAGGATATGTGGGGACATCTACTTTGAGCAACAGAATAAAGAAAAATGAGCCCCAGAGGAAAGATAAGGATTAAACAGAGACATAAGAGGATAAATAGCAGAAAGTAATTTTATAGAAACCAAACGATAAGAGAGTTTCAAAAAAGAGGTTTACATGTCAACTACTACAAAATAGTCAAGTAAAATTGTAGAGGAGTCACTTGAAATCCTTCCAGGCAGCAATGATAGCCTGCCTTTTAAACACTCCAAGCCATACCTTGGAGATACTGCGGCTCAGTTCTAGACCCCTGGAAAAAAGTGAGTAAGGCAATAAAGTGAGTCACATGAAGTTTTTGGTTTCCCAGTGCATATAAAAGTTATTTTTACACTACATATAGTCTATAAAGTGTGCAATATCATGATGTCTTAAAAATATTGTCATACCTTAATTTAAAAATATTTTATTGCTAAAACATGCTAATGATCATTTGAGCCTTGAGCAAATTATAGTCTTTTTGCTGGTGGATGGTCTTGCTTTGATGTTGGTGGCTGCCGACTGATCAGGATGGTGGTAGCTGAAGGCTGGGGTGGCTGTGGGAATTTCTTAAAATAAGACAACAATAAAGTTTGCTACACAAATTGACTTCCTTTCACAAAAGATTTCTCTGTAGCATGTGATACTATATGACAGCATTTTACCTATAGTAGAACTCCTTTAAAAAATTGAAGCCAATCCTCTCAAACCCTGCTGCTGTTTCATCAGCTAAATTCATGTAATATTCTAAGTCCTTTGTTGTCATTTCAACAATGTTCACAGCATCTTCACTAGGAGTACATTCCATCTCAAGAAACTATTTTCATTGCTCATCCATAACAAGCAACTCCTCATTTGTCTAAGTTTTATCATGAGATTATACAAATTGAGGCACATCTTCAGGCTCTACTTCTAATTCTAGTTTTTCTGGTATTTCTACCACATTTGCAGTGACTTCCTCCACTGAAATCTTGCCCCTCAAAGTCATCCATGAAGGTTAGAATCAACTTCTTCCAAACTCCTATTAATGTTGATATTTTGACCTCCTTCCATGAATCCCAAATGTTCTTAATGGCATCTAGAATGGTGAATCATTTCCAGAAGGTTTTAATTTACTTTGCCCTGATCCATCAGAGAAATCACTATCTATGAAAGCTACAGCCTTATGAAATGTATTTCTTAAATAATTAGACTTGAAAGTAAAAATCACTCCTCGATCCATCAGCTGCAGAGTGGACACTGTACTAGCAGGCATGAAAAGAACATTAATCTCCTGGCACATCTCCATCAGAGCTCTTGGGTGACCAGGTGCACTGTCAATGGGTAGCAATATTTAGAAGTGAATCCTTTTTTTTTGAGAAGTGGGACTCCAGAGTGGGCTTAAAATATTCAGTAAAACATGCTGTAAACAGATGCTTCCAGGTTTTTTGAAAAGAGGGAGAGAATTAATTCTAAGCAGAAAGCCAAACAAATGCATGTGACTCATTTTCCCTGAAAACATCTGAGTATTGTTCTATATACTACTACCTAGACTTATCCTTCAATGACCTAGGTATTTTCCTTACATACACATTATAAAATTTAGCAACAATGAGGATAAGTAACCACCAACATTAATTCAATTCAATAAACATTATACAAGCACCTATACAGTGAAGACTGAACAAGATGGTTGCCCATGAGGATATAAAGATAGATAAATGCTTCTGTGATCTCACAGTATGATAGAAAAGGTAAATGCATACAAAAATGGTATTGATATATGGATTCCTATAAAAAAACTTCTATTATAGAGATACTTTGTATTAAGATAATATAATAACTTTCATTTGAATTATGCTTTTATGGTTCATGATATGTTTTGGCTCTATGTCCCCACCCAAACCTCATCTTGAATTGTAATCCTCACATGTTAGGGAGAAACCTGGTATGAGGTAATTGGATCATGGGGGCAGTTTCCCCCATGCTATTCTCATAATAGTGAGTTCTCACTAAATCTGATGCATTAAAAGTGTTTGGCAGTTCCCCCACCCCAATCCCCTGCTGTTGCCATGTAAGACATGCCTTACTTGCCCTTTGCCTTCCAACGTGATTACAAGTTTCCCGAGGCCTCCATAGCCACGTGGAACTGTGAGTCAATTAAGCCTCTTTTCTTTACAAACTCCTCAGTCTCATGTAGTATCTGTATAGCAGTATGAGGATGGACTAATACAGAAAATTGGCAATGAGGTAGCGAGGCACTGCTATAAAGATACCTGAGAATATGGAAGTGATTTTGGGACTGGGTAACCAGCAGAGGTTGGAAGAGTTTGGAGAGCTCTGAAGAAAACAGGAAGATGAGGGAAAGTCTGGAACTTCCTAGAGACTTGTTGAATGGCTTGGACCAAAATGCTGATAGTGATATGGGCAATGAGGTCCAGGCTGAGGTGGTCTTACATGTGGATGAGGAACTTTTTGGGAACTGGAGCAAAGGCCACTCTTGCTATGCTTTAGCAAACAGACCAGCAGCATTTTGCTTCTGCCCTGGCAATCTGTGAAACTTTCAACTTGAGTGAGATGATTTAGGGTATCTGGCAAGGAAGAAATTTCTAAGCAACAATGCATTCAAGAGTTGACCTTGCCGTTTCTAAAACTGTATGCATATATGCATGAACAAAGAGATTATCCAAAACTGGAATTTATATTTAAAAGAGAAGCAGAGCATAAATTTTGGAAAATGTGCAGCATGACCATGTGGTAGGAAAGAAAAACCCATTTCCTGGGGAGAAATTCAAGCCAGCTGCAGAAATTTGCCTAAGCAACAAGAAGCCGAATGTTAACAGCCAAGACAATGAGGAAAATGTCTCCAGGGCATGTCACCGACCTTCAGAGCAGCCTCTCCCATCATAGGCCCAGAGGCCTCGGAGGAATAAATGGTTTCTTGGGCCAAGCCCAGGGCCCCACTAGTCTGTGCTACCTCAGGATGTGATGCCCTGTGTCCCAGCCACTCCAGCTCCAGCCATGGCTAAAAGGGGCCAAGGTACAGCTTGGGCCATGGCTTCAGAGGATGCAAGCCCCAAGCCTTGGCAGGTTCCATGTGGTGTTGGGCCTGTGGGTGTGCAGGCGACAAGAGCCAAGGTTTGGGAGCCTCTGCCTAGATTTCAGAAGATGTATGGAAACACCTGGATGTCCAGGCAGAAGTTTGCTGTAGGGGCGGGGCACTCATGGAGAACCTCTGCTAGGGCAGTGTAGAAGGGAAATGTGGGGTTGGAGCCCCCACACAGAGTCCCCACTGGGGCACTGCCTAGCAGAGTTTTGAGAAGAGGACCACCATCCTCCAGACTCCAGAATGGTAGATCCACTGACAGCTTGCACTGTGCACCTGGAAAAGCTGCAAACACTCAAGGCTAGCCCATGATAGGAGCCAGGAGGTGGGCTTACCCTGCAAAGCCACATGGGCGGAGCTGCCCCAGGCCGTGGGAGCTCATCTTTTGTATCAGCATACCCCTGGATGTGGGACATCTAGTCAAAGGAGATCATTTTGGAACTTTAAAGTTTAATGACTGCCCTGTTGGATTTTGGACTTGCATGGGGCCCATAGCCCCTTTGTTTCAGCCAATTTCTCCCATTTGTAACAGGTCTATTTGCCCAATGCCTGTACCCCCATTGTATCTAGGAAGTAATTAACTTGCTTTTGATTTTACAGGCTCATAGATGGAAGGGACTTGCCTTGTCTCAGATGAGACTGTGGACTTGAACTTTTGAGTTAATCCTGGAATGAGTTAAGACTTTGGGGGACTCTTAGAAGGGCATGATTATGTTTTGAATTGTGAGGACATTAGGCTTGAGAGGGGCTGAGGCAGAATGATATTGTTTGGCTGTGTCCCCACCTAAATCTCATCTTGCACTGTAGTTTCTGTAATCCCCATGTGTCATGGGAGGGACCCAGCGGGAAGTAACTGAATCACTGGGATGGTTACCTTCATGCTGTTCTTGTGATAGTGAGTTCTCAGGAGATCTGATCGTTTTATAAGGGGCTTTTCCTCCCTGCTTCACTCTGCACTTCTCCTTGCTGCTGCCATGTGAAGGAGGACATGTTTGCTTCCCCTTCAGTCATGACTATAAGTTTCCTGAGGCCTCCCCAGCCATGCTGAACTGTTGAGTCAATGAAACCTCTTTCCTTTATAAATTACCTAGTCTCGGGTATGTCTTTATTATTAGCAGCATGAGAGTGGACTAATACAATATGTCTAAATGTGGGAGCTTAAACAAACAAATTAAGATTTGTTTTATTGATTTTACTGCATAAAATCTTATTTTATGAAAATAAAAAGTTCAGGATACATTTGCTAAGTTAAAAAAAGGCTATATCCATTATGATATGTAGTATGATATGTAGTATGAGTGTGTATATATATAGTGTATATATGTAGTATGTGTATATATGTAGTATGATATGTAGTATGATATGTAGTATGAGTGTGTATATATATTTGTATTTATATACATATGTTGTGTATATATGTCTATATGCCAGTATATGGCTAACAAAATCTTCTGAAGTCAGTGTAATAGGGTCGTTATGAGAAACTATAAGAAAGACCAAACTTTGATATAAGCTTGCAGTATAGGAATAGAGTTTGAAGGGCGAATCAGGTAAAGAAAGGGACCTTGTTTGTTTAGTTCCTTAATTCTGTGTGTGTATATACATAAGTATACACACATACATACAAATATAAACTGAATCATATAAGCTCAAGAATCTACATTTCTGAGTGACTAAACAGCTTTTAAATGTTATATAAATAATTACATATTTTATGACACTAATGCAATCATGAAGCTGAAGCAATTGGGCATAAAAAGGAATGAGAAATTTCTAGCTTGGTTGATTTTCCTTCTTTATTTCAGGTAGAACATGGCTTTTTCATTGAATTGTTACCAGGATAACTTTTCTAACGCATATTTAAAAGGTAATTTTCATGGTATTTTAAAGAGAAAAACCTATAGTAATAGTACATAGCTACTCATTATCATTCATAGAAGGAAATGATGAAGCCACAACAATCGACAGCCTCTAAGGCCCACCTGTACATCCTATCCTATAGCATTTACCTCTGTAACATGACTTATAAATGCCCCTTACACCCCGTGAATCCCGTTTCTCAATGAAGACTGCAATGTTACCAAGATCGAAGTTTGCAACTTCAAATGCTCTTTAAAATCAAACGCAATAAAGAAAGTCCAGACGCTTTTTCTTTCAGTGAGAAAGACTAACTCCTACTTCACTCTCACCTCAATTGCATAACTCAAGAGAGCAAGAGGCAACTTCTCTTGGACTCTTCAAATAAACTCTCTTTAGGGATCAGGCCATGCACAAGAAAATAGCTCAGCAGGAATTTAAAAGAAAAAAAAGAGAGAGAGTGAGAAAGTAGGGATAAAAGCAGGAAAGAACCTGAGCAAAACATTACCAGAACCATAATATAACACATGTACTGTCAAACTTTAGTTATTTGAATAGACTCAGGGACAAGGAGTCAATTTAGAAAGTAGGGATCTGGCTGGGGTGGTTTTAAGAAAAAGAATACACATGTGTGTTGGATGAATGGACACATGACCCAGTTTTGGACAAATGAAGCTAAGAATGGTTTATAATTTATGTGAGTCTGCTTCCAGCTAGTCTGAGAGGCAATCTGAAACTGTGTTATCAATTAGGGGCCCATTGATGAATTATACACAGTCTGAAAGAGCCTAAGGCTGGACATCTTACAGATGTAAATATCAGACATGTGATAACCTACAAAGTACATTAATTCTGCTCTGAAAAGGGGTATGAGCCGTACAGGAGGAAAAGGGGGAACTCTGAGGTCACCTTTCACCATATCCCACTCCTCTCATATTACAAATAACTGCTCAAGTATGTGGACTTTGGGATGTAGCCACTGCCTAGTAGAATGTTGCAAAACTTCAAATGCAAGCAAGTCGGTTCTTAAATATCTGAATATTGCCAAAATCTGCTTGTAAATCTAGCTGTGTCAACTGTGCTGAGAACAACTCTTGTTATGTAGTAGGTTATACTTGAGACATGCTCATAGAAATATAAAAATTCAAGATCTGGTCTTTATATTTTACTTACCTCTGCCCTCTCCACACTCTTCTTCCCTACCCTCTGAATTTTCAAACTATCTGAACTCTCTTCCTTAATAAATAAACACTGAAATACATCAGCATTTTGTTGGGATTATTTGTGCACTGAGTTTCAGTCTAAACCTCAGTAACAGGAGGTAATCTTAGTACCACTAACAGGTCTTTAATGCTGATTCCCTGGTCCTCACTCTCAGCTGATGATCTTGCTTTCTAATTCTCTGAAAAAACAGAATCACTAAGAAGGGAGTGCCCCCAAGTTCATACCCATCATCATATGAGCATCTCCATCCATGTACCCTTCCTTTCCTCTTCTTGCTATGAATGAACTCTTTGTGCTTCTAGGTCCTCTACTGGTGATGCAGTATCTCTTACCTGATCAAGGAAAAAGCTCTAGCAATCTTCTCCCCTTGCTCTTGTGTCAATCTCTACTGGATTATTCCCTTTGGCACATAAACTGAGTATTTCTCTCAATTAAAAAATATCTTCTTGATCTCATCTGGCCTTCCAACCTTCCTTTGAGCAAATCTCAGGAGTTCAAGTCCTTATTTCCTCTGACTCCTCTCCTCTGTTCTCCAGAGCTTGAACCCTCTAGGATCAGCCTATGCTACTATTCTACCAAACAACCCTTGACAAGCTCACCCATAGCCTCTACATTGCTAAATCATATGGCCGGTTTTGTAGACCCTCAGCATACAGGGACTAGGTGACAAAGTTGATCACTCCCTCTTTCTTGCAACACTTTCTTCACTTGGCTTCAGGGAGACAGCCCTCTTGGTCCTCTTTCTACCCAACTGACTGCCCTTCTCAGCTCCCTTTCCAGCTTCCTCTTCATCTCAGTGTCACCTCAGCAGTAAAGCACCCCAAGACTCAGTCCCTGGAGCCCTTATCTTTTCTACCCACAGTCACTTGCTACGTGATCTAAATGAGCCTCATGATTTTAGTACTACCTATACACAATGAATCTCTAGCCTTGGCTATTCCCTAGACTGCAGACTTGTATATCCAACAGCTTATGAGGCCCTTCTTAGATATCCAACGAGCATCTCAAATGTAACTTTTAATAACCTGCCTCTCACACAAACCTGCTCTTCTCCCAGCATTCCCCATCACAATAAATGACAACTCTGTCCTTCTTCTTGTAAGGCCAAGGATCTTAAAAGTCTTTCTGGACTCCTCTCTTACTTTCACATACCCGGTCCCCCACCCTGCCCACCATCCAATGGACCAGCAAATCCTACTGATTCTACCTTCAAAACATATTCAGAATTCAACTGCTTCTCACCACCTCCACTGTCACTGCACTATTAATTCTATCATCATCTGCTGCCTGGATTTTGGAGTAACTTTCTAAGTTGTCTTCCCCTACTTCTACCTTTGCCTTGTCCAGTCTAGTCTTGGCTCAGTAAACCTTTTAACCTACTTCTACCTTTGCCTTGTCCAGTCTAGTCTTGGCTCAGTAAACCTTTTAACCTACTTCTACCTTTGCCTTGTCCAGTCTAGTCTTGGCTCAGTAAACCTTTTAACCTAAGTCAAATCATGTCACTTCTCTATTTAACTCCCCCACCACATGATGGCTTTCTATCTCATTCAGAGCAAAAGCTAAAGTCCTTATAATGGCCAGTAAAATAAGGCTCTTGGTGACCTGGCCCCCGACTGCCTCTCTGGCCTAATCTACTCCCAGCTCTTTCACACCACCACAGTTACAGTGGCCTTCTTGCAGTTTCCGAGCACACCAAACAGTCACTCAATTCAAGGTCTTTGCCCCAGATATGCTGCCCCCAGATAAACTCATAGTCTACAATCCCACTTACTCAGATCTCACCCACAAACCCTTAGATGAAATAGTAAGTTGTCTGCTCCTCCCCCCAACAGCCAACCGTATTCCCTATGTCTCATCTCTGCTTTACTTTTCCTTGATAGCATTCATCATCTTCTAACATATCACTTGTTTCTATGTCTCCTGGCCCCTGGCCTCCAGATTAGAAGCTGTGTGTGTGTGTGTGTGTGTGTGTGTGCGTGCGTGCGTGTGTGTGTTTTACAGCTCCTGACCTAGAACAAAAGAGTACTTACTATGCAGAAGGCATTTAATATATATTTGTCAAATGACTTCTAGTTGTACTTATTCCTTACACTTAATAGGTAGGATACCATTCTTCCAGGTTATGGCCATATACTAGAGAGGCCATTCCCCAGATTCCCCTGTGTAAACTCTCCCAATGGCCTTCTAACTCATTCAGAGCAAAAGCTAAAGTCCATAACCTGGAAGAACGGCCTGAGTATTCACTAAGAAAAAGTAACACTACTTCTAACAGTGAAGCTAGATCTCAACAATGTGCTCATTATCAGAAACAATACAATAAATAGACATAAAATAAGGCAATGAGGATGAGACCCTGGCTGCCACAGCCTCCAGATCCTCCAAGATCTGACCCACTGATCTGGATGGTCTTGGCAGGGGACCATCATTCTGGACCCCAAGTGAGCACACCGAACCCTCAGTCTGCCCAAGCCTGCCCTTTCCTACTGTCCCAGTCACACAGCCAGGAGGTTAATGGAGCTTCTAGAATCTCAACACCAGACTTAGGATCTATTATCGGAAATATGTTAAGGACGGTACTATCTACTGGAAAGGAGTAAAAATGCATTTGAAAGTAGTCCGTAATTCCTTCTTGTTTTATTTTTTCCCTGATTATAAAAACAGCAAATGCTTAATTTAAGATTAAGAAAATTAATAAGGAAGTAAAAATATCCCACTGTTTCATCATTAAAAAATAACTAATAACATTTATGTGTGATCCATCTAGATCTTATATAAATACACACTAGTATTTAAAACTTAATTATTGTATAAATGCACACTAATTCTTAAATCTCGCTAGGCGCGGTGGCTCATGCCTGTAATCCCAGCACTTTAGGAGGCTGAAGCAGGTGGACCACCTGAGTTTAGGAGTTCGAGACCAGCCTGGCCAACATGGTGAAACCCTATCTCTACTAAAAATGCAAAAATTAGCCAGTTGGTGGTGGGTGCCTGTAATCCCAGCTACTTGGGAGACTGAGGCAGGAGAATTGCTTGAACCCAGAAGGCAGAGGTTGCAGTGAGCCAAGATTGCACCACTGCACTCCAGCCTGGGTGACAGAGCAAGACTCTGTCTTTAAAAAAAAAAAAAGGAAAGAAAAAGAAAGAAAGGCTGGGCGAGGTGGCTCATGCCTGTAATCCCAGTACTTCGGAAGGCTGAGGTGGGTGGACCACAAGGTTAGGAGTTTGAGACCAGCCTGTCCAACATGGTGAAACCCCATCTCCACAAAAAATACAAAAATTAGCTGGGTGTGGTGGTGGGCACCTATAATCCCAGCTACTTGGGAGGCTGAGGCAGGAGAATTGCTTGAATCTGGGAGGCAGGGGTTGCAGTGAGCCATGATCGCACCACTGCACTCCAGCCTGGGTGACATAGCAAGACTCTATCTCAAAGAAAAAAAAAAAAAAACCCATGAGTTACCATGACTTGTAAAAAATTTAACTACATACAATGTTGGATTACAGTATGTATTTTTGGAACACTTACATCTGATCCTATTCAAAGATTGCTATTTCAACCTCAAGTCTTCAGACCAAGCAACATCTCTCGTGTACCTGGGAATGTTTTAGAGAAAAAACTGAATTTGGGAACCTGGAGACTCGAGTTCCAGCTTTGTACCCTGTGCCAGTTGTGGAATCCTCCCCGTTAATTTACCTGCCCATTCCATGCCCTTGTCCCACCCTCTTCTGTTATTTTTGTAATGAAAACCATTCTCATTTGGCTTCCTTTCTAGTAGTAAACCTCACTTGCTGCAGATGGTTCCAGATGATCTGACCAATGAAAAACGATATGCCTAGCAGATTTAGGTTGGATCATTTATCTAGCAGCTATAGTTTTATTATGCCTAAGAAACATGCAACTTACAGCTTGTTCTTTTCAGACCTAATAGATTACATGATTTGTGTATACAATTCCCAAAGATTACAATTTCTGCCCCAAACTGAGACCTACTGGGGCCCTAAAAGTAAATATTCTGGTCCTCTGCCTTTCTCTTCGGCTTTATGTGTCTACATGAGACCTGGAATTTGGGAAGTATGGTTCTTCATGTTTAAGGATGCTTTGTCTTTCCAGCAATAAGGAAAGTCTTAGGAGGTTCCTGTGCTTTAGATTTTTTTCTTGGTAAAATCTGAGGATTGGAGATGCTATTATTTCTCAAGTTCCTTCCAGCTCTTAAACGGTGAAGCCTCTAGGTTCTGAGATGTATCAATCAACAAGAGTACATAAGACAAAAAGAAAGAGGAATATGGAGTGAAACTCTAGGGCAAAAAAGTGGAGATATCAGGTCACTTTGGAGCTAACCAGTAGTTATATAAATGAGTACCCCATAGTTATTAACACCGCCTTCAGCTGAGTTCCAATGAGAACAGGAAGAAAGTTCAACCTTGGTATATAGTATTATGGCCCTAAGTTCATTAATAGAAAAGATCTCACAGCATTCTTCCAGAAAAATTCCAAAACAGATTAAAAATTGTAACTAGGGAATGCAAAGAAAATCCAATATCTCCTATTGCAAAGATAACTGGGGTCTCTAAAATAACCTTTAAAATAACAGACGTAAAATTCATGATAAATGAGTTAATAGATTGAAGAGCATAGAAAGGTATTTGGCATGTACCATATATAGCTATCTAGTAGAAGCTTAAGATATTGGCTGGGTGTGGTGGCTCACGCCTGTAATCCCAGCACTTTGGGAGGCCGAGGCCGGCAGATCACGAGGTCAGGAGATTGAGACCACCCTGGCTAACACAGTGAAAACCCATTTCTACTAAAAATACAAAAAATTAACTGGGCGTGGTGGCGGGCACCTGTAGTCCCAGCTACTTGGGAGGCTGAGGCAGGAGAATGGCGTGAACCTGGGAGGCAGAGCTTACAGTGAGCTGAGATTGCACCACTGCACTCCAGCCTGGGCGACAGACTGAGACTCTGTTTCAAAAAAAAGATGTAAGCTTGATTTTTATTTTCTTCCTCTCCCTCTCTTGATGGTTAACTTTCTAGCAAGAAATATCCAGTCTTAAGTATATAATACTTCTCTTCAAAAATTAAAAAAAAAATTGAAGCAATATATTTATTCAACTTGAATGTGGTAGAATACAGTTAATCTTTATAAAGTCAATGGATTACTGACCTGAATTTAAGTCTCGTCCTGGATTGAAGGCCCGGCTATTAACAGTAGTAGAAAGTCGATCACAACTAATTGTTCTAGACACATTGGTATTAAAGTTCCCATCGAATCTGAAACAATAGGAGAGAATTAGCAATACTTATTCAGTCCAGAAAAACCAACCAACAAAAATAATGGTTTACAACGTGTACAAGACAGGTCAGCCCATAAACAGTACAACTGTGATTTAGATTTAAATATTCAAAAAAAAAAATTTCAGAACTCTGTATGTGGTGGGGGGAACACCTGCATCTAGAAGATTTTAGAAGTCAAATTCAATTCGAAGATAAAAACAACCATTCTTCAAATCGACTTTTCTCGAATAAACTCAAGTCAGTACTACTGATAAAATCATACAGAAAATAGATGACCAAATTCAAAATAAAGCTACAAAAAAAAAATCAGATGGGAGCTCTGATGTTACATGTAAAACAGAATTCTTTAAATTATCCTATTTGAAAACCAATGACCAAGTACAAAAATAGACAGTAGTGAAGGTTGAATGGGTGTGGAGTAGGAATGGTCTAGATGTGCAATCCTGCTCTGTCACTATTAGAAAGATTATTCAATTTTTCTGGGTCTCAGTTTTCTTATCTGAAAAATAAAACTTATTTTCCAAAGCCATAAAAAAATTAAAAATAATGTATGGAAGTTCCTCTCATAGTACATGACGCATAGCTTGTACCTGCCAGGCTGTCATGCAAATAAGGCAAAAGTCTTTTGATTTCCAGTGGTAGTGTAATGCTAGTACTAGAGCTAGAACATTGCTATTATTCTAGCTAGTAGCTTATCAATAAATATTAGTGGAATCAATGATCCATTGCTATAGCAACCAACAATCTGAAAGAATATAATAGGAAAACATACCAGCTTATTTACATATAGTCATAAAGAGTATTTTTAAGTGAATTTCATCCAGGAGTAACAAAAGCGAAGGATCTTGAACTTCTAAGTAAACTATTTAGGATTTCAGACCCTGAGAGGACTCTTAAAGTTTCTAAGAGATCCTCACATAAATGCAACTTGAAATAAGGTTTTTAAAAATTTGTGTTAAAATGTCAACTTCAGGAACCACTAATGCAACTCTATGAACCCAAATAGAGAAGCTATAAAGCTAGGAGAAACATTCCTAAAAAGCAATATCCATTTGACCACTGGCATGAACTTTAATTATCTGTTGATCACATCTCCTAACACATAAGAACACATAAGAACACATGCAACTGATTGTACAAGCAAGGGGACTAGGTTTTCACATGGTATGTTGGTTTCAACAGCAAAAGCTAAAAACAGTCTTGCTTTATTTCATATCATCTCAAAGAAGGAGATAGCTGGATTTTACTGTTAGTCCAGGCTCTAACCTAGTGCAGAGTTACACCAACAATGTCAACTGTGCCTCAAAGGACACAGTTGCTTCACCAACGTGGCTGCCCTTCCTTGGACCTGCTCCAGTTTGTCTAGACGAGAAGACTGCTGCCTCAGAAGCCACAGATGGAGGGAAAAGAAGAGATTAATACAGCAGCTGCCGCTGTGTCCATGCTGGCAAGGCACTATCACTATAACCTCACTTCTCTCTATGCTATAGCTAGCCACACTAAGTCTATTCCCTCCCTGACGTTTTTATAAAAGGGTAGATAATACTTTAGGCTTTGTGGGCCAAAAAGACTGTTGCAACTGCTCTGCCATTGTAGTGTGAAAGCAGCTACTGAAAATACATAAAAGATTGAGTATGGCTGTGTTCCAATAAAACTTAATTTTCAAAAACAGGTGGTATTCCAGACCTGTTTCACCACTGCTAGTCTAGACCAGGGCAATCCAAGAGAAGTCTCTGGGATGATGAAAATGTATTATTTTTGCACTGTCCAACATGTTAGACACATGTGGCTACTGAGCATTTGAAATGTGGCTAGCATAATAGAGACACTAAATTTTCTATTTTATTTCATCTTAGTTTGTAAATAGTCACTGAAGAGTGGCTACCATATTGGACAATGGAAGGCTAGAAGGTTCTCCTGATTACTTGTCTAGTAATCCTTCAAGTCTCTGTTCATGTTTCCCTTCTTCAGAAAGGCCTATCCTGATTGTGATGACTTCCCAAGTCTATGTCAACTGCCTCCATATTCTGTCAAGGCATGTGCCATAATTTTAAATTTACCATTCTATTCATGTTTTTTATAGATCAGATTCCATAAATAGACAAGAGTGCCATGAAGGGAAGCACCATGTCTTGTTGATTTTGTTCACCACTGCATACATTGCTTAGCATTGTTCTGGTCATAAGTAGGTGCTCATATTAACTGGTCTTTTATGACCATCCACACCATTCAGGGTGCCTAGTCCTGTTCTGGGCTCCCCGGAAGGCTCCAAGGAATCTTAGCAAGTGAGGACCATGACTCAGTTGAATGGTTCCAATACTAAAAGTCTAGCTACTTCAGAACCACCTGGGATGCATGTTGGAATGCAGATCCCTGGGATCTACCGTTAAGAGAGTCTGATTTAGTGAGTCTGGGGTAAGGCCAAGGAATCTGATTTTCATAGGCTCTGGAGGAATGAGAACTACCCTCCAATTCCGCTATGCAGATTCTTTTAGAAATAAAGCAAAGTAATGGCTTTCTGCATGAGCACAGGTACTTCCCTGTAGGTCTCAAAGAGACAGAAGACACAGGATCTTCTGATTGGATTTAGATCAAGAGAATAGGGTAGTTCTGAGGTACATCTGCAGCTGACATCTGAACTTTGCTGTCCAAGTTATGAACCCTTTCTCCTACCCATTTCACAGTTGAGAAAAATGATACCAAAGATCACATAGCAAGTCAGGGACCTAAGAGAGACTTGAACCCATCACTCAACTCCTTTCCAGAGACAAACCACATACGATTCTGCATAAGTGATACATAAAGAAGAACCTGCAACTCAAGAGGGTTACTGACATATCTTCCCAGGAAATGTGTAAACCTGGAGAGAGCCTTTGTCTATCTGGATGAAGTTTCCACAGACAGCATGTCACTTTCAGCATCGCCCCTTGAGAGAGCTGAAGTCCAATGCTGAGGATACATAGATTTTTCTGGACCTTTGTGAAATGCAGGCTGGCTCATGGGACCAGGGACATCAGGGAACTATTATTATAGGTTGTTTTACTTCCTTTGCTGAAAAGATAATCTCTAAGAGCATTAAAGAAAACATTTTTATAACAATAAAAATGACAGTGACTCAATAACAAAAGTAGGTGCTTGATAAACATTTCTCCATCATAAAATAGTTTCACAATGTGGTACTTGTCAACAATAATCTACCCGACCTTCTCTTCCCACCGTCTCCTATCCTACACTTCTAACCAAACTGGCCCCTCCCTATGTGCTCTTCTGTTCGACCCCAATTGTGATGCTCTCCAGTGTCCACTCCACCCTTTCTTCAAAGTCCAGCTCAACTCTTCTGCCTCTTTCAAATTTCTCCCTAGTACTGGCCCATGACGAGTCCTTCCTCCTCCAAGCTGACTAATGCCATTCTGCTTCTTAACTATATGCCTGTGTCTTCTTCCTATTTTTCTTATTTTGTAATCAAGCAACATAATATCACAGTCCTATCTATTAGATACTGATTTTTTTTTAAGATTCTGCTTATACCAGCAAAACACTAATCAATTGTCTTAGTCCATTTGGACTATAAACTAGGTGATTCATGAACAACAGAAATTCATTTCTCACAAGTCTGGAGGCTGGGAAGTCCATGATTAAGGTACTGGCAGATTTAGTGTCTGGTGAGGGGCCACTTTCTGGTTCATAGATGTGGCCTTTTCGCTGTGTCCTCAGTGACAGGGGTAAGGCAGCTCTCTGAGACCTCTTTTGTAAGGGTACTAATACCATTCATGGAGGCTCTGCTTTCATGATCTAATTTCCCAAAGGCAATGATATTACTATATAATATTATATATTAATGATATTAATATATAATATTAATCATATTCCTCCTAATATGATCACATTGGTGATCACATTGGTGATGATCACATTGGTGATTAGTTTCCAACATGTAAATTTGGGACGGAGAAGGCAAACATTCATACCATTGCATCAATAAAATTTAAAAATAAGATTTATTATAAATAATGAACAAATTATCGTATTCATTTTGCCTTCCCCCTATACCAAATAAATGTGTGTTACATGGGGGTGAAATGCCAAAAGATGATTATCATGGAACCCCTATTTGACTAAACCCTACCCATGTAGCTCTTGAATTCTCAATTCTCTCTAAAACCTTTTATGCACTTGAGAAATTTTAGCTTCCCCCAATGGGACTGTAGGTTACTGGAGGATTTATATTTCTCTCTCACGTCTAGCACAGTTGCTGGAAGGTGGGGCCTTCCATAAATTCTTACTGGTTGACTGAGTAACGAGAAAGGGCAGACAGTTAAGTCACCAGAAAGCTCCCGGCATTTTATTTCATAATATTCATTGAACATCTACTGTATTTCATAAGAGTCTCAACTGCCATGAGTTCTCTCACATGTGCTGAATTTCAGCTGTGCAGCATTCACTTGCCAGTCAAGTTAGCATGAAAAGCCTAGAAATCAACCTCACTCTGCTGCTTTTCTCACTACCACTGATGTGCCGGTCAGATAAAGAAGGAGGTGTCAATAGGGGCTTAAGATATACAGGGCTGGTGGACCAGCTAGGCTAGCAGGAGTAACTACTGGAAGCAAAAGTGAAGAGTGCTTATCTTTCTACCCTTCACTAACACTCCAACGCCTGCCACTTTTTCTGGACTCTGGACTCCACACACAGGGGTAAAACATGCTCAGCCATCCTTGTTACTTTAGCTACCTCTGGTCCCCAGAGGAAGAGTCACCTTGCCAAAGACAGGAATGCATTTTATGCCCATATGCCTTTGAGAAAAGTGACTTATAAAAAGAAACATGCTATTCACCCTGATTTGGAGAGTGTGAGAAATATAAAGCTCATACTTAGGACACTTTATAAAAACATGTCACTTATTCTTAGGGGTTACCTAAAAGATTTTTCATTAAGAAGTACATTAGCTGCCAGTCACATTTATATAATTACGGGTTTATGGAAAGGCCAAGAAGTGGTAAAATCATAGATTTTCATACAAAATGAATGGGCAATTCAACTTAAGAGGTTTGGTTTGCTTCATTCCTCATGCCTGTGCTTTTACAAAGTTAGTAATGACAATAGAAAACTCTGATCTAAATCTCCTTTAGACCCCGACTCTATAACTGCATTCTATACTCATTTTCATAAGATAAAACCAGTGTCTGAAATTCAGTTTCAAGAGAAATAACTCCATCTCTCCAACCCCTATAAGTTTAAAAAAAAAAAAAAACACTTCCTTTTGGATTTACTTTCATGAACAACTGATCGAAACTGCATCCCGAGGGAGAAAACAGAACTGTGACTCCCACTTTGATCTCTTCCCCATGGAGAAATTCACTCCCTGCCTGGCTTGCAAGATGTTCATTTGATTGACGTTTGCTCTGATGTGCAAACTGCTTTGAACTTCAGACATTTAATTCCCATCAGGCTGCAGTCATTTTTATTCTCCTTCAACAGGATTTACAAGCAGGAGATCAGCAAATGTAGAAGATAAAATAAATTTGCAGAAGCTTTGAATCTTACATCAAAACAGTGTTCAAGTGAGTTCCAATTGGATTTCATTCAGCCTCGATTCACAGTGTACATCAACTTTTCAGTGGAGTCCCAGTTTAGAAAGAAAGAGATATAAAGACCCCGCCCCCCCTCCGGCACCCCCCAACTCACACACCAGTTGGGGTTTACTTCCTTTCTTGGTCTTTGTTTAAATTTCCTAGGGAAGGTGATTTGCCATGCAAATCACTCAGAAACCTCGTTTTTTCTCAATATTTCCAGAGAAGTCTGCCTCATTTATCACATAGCATATAAAAATCACACCCACAGTGTCGGTTCCAAGGGCAGTGATGAAATGTGGAATTGTTCATGGATGAATTTTTAAGGTAATGATTAAAAAGCAAATCCCTGTGGAAACTGATCATCAAGTCCACACACAAACCAATGTAATGATAGCTAATAGGGTAGGGAATATTCTTTACTTGTTTGCTTGTTTTTAATCACTGCTACAATGCTGAGATAAGTGCAAAAGGTTAAAAAAAATCGTTTCTTCTGAAAGCAAAACTTGGTATCAGATCAGAAGTGGGTATGGAAGAAATGCTGAGAGGCTTCCGATTGGAGGTCACAACACAAACAGGCCTTTGCTGCCAGTGCCACTGAATTACCAAGCTTTGTTTTTAGAACAGCACACGTTTTTCTGGAAAACAAAGGCGGCGAAAACCCTTCACCAGTAGCTGCAGGAGCTGCTAAAGGAAGGTTCTGGACACTGAGAAACACTCAGGCCTACTAAGCCCCTGGGTCCTAGTAACAGCCTAACAGGGTCTGGTTTACTGTGATATGACACGGAGACATAGCTCTTTACCTCTATTCAACCAGGTTCCCGCTCATTCTTTCTGGGAAGCATCTGCTCTCCAAATATTTGAGCAACACCAGTTGAAAAGAATTAAACAAGAACCTCCTTATCGTCCACTTAACCACCCATGAGAATAAAGTTAAACAAAGAAAGAGCTAAGATAAAAATCAAACATCTGCACTGGCAAATATTTAAACTCTGTTTGAATGGTAGAGGAAAGGGGCAAGAGCAGGATCACTTCAAAAAGGAACTATCACATTTATAAAGTAAATAATACTCAAACCCCCCCTCGACTGAGTTTACTTATTCAAACACCTAAATAGATGGGCCAACCAAAAAGCTGTCAAATAACATGCAATCACATTCCGAGAAATAGTTTTTCCTTCCATCTCTGCAGAGATTGGAGTGATAAGTCACATTCTTTCTTTCTTATCAGTAATAAGGATTAAACCTTCAGGGTTCAGCAACTCAGCCAGATTGGAAACAAGGGCTGGTTTCAAATGCCCTTGGAAGGTAAGGCTTTTAGAGCAATAAAGTGTCTCCCTCTCTATTAAGTCTAAGTATCACACAGACCAACCATATTTCTTTTTCGCCATTTCCCTACCACAACAGATTATGGAGAGAAGGCCCTGCTGTGACCTTGTGTCTCACTTCTATATTCAAACAGATGGTATTATCATTCAATTCACTTTCTCATAAAAGCTTGGAAAATTGCACAGGTGACATCTAGGGTGAATTGGAAGTGGGCGCACAACCACATTAAACATTTATCCTTATCTTCCTCATCACCAGGTTGGACTAGGGGCACATGAAGAAAGACGGGTATCTGGAAAAATCAAAGAGAGAACAGGCTGGGGAGAGCAGCTTGGTGGGGTCTGCAGGCTGCCTCTGTGCCGTTCCATAGCACCCCTGTCCAACCTGCCACTTGACCTCTAATAGGGACTTGACACACTTTACAGTTATTTATTTATATACCCTTCTCCCTTGCTTGGTAGACACAAAAGGAGAGGTCTTTTCTTATGTTTCTTTATACCCAGGGCCTAGCTCAGAGTCTCCTTGTGAAGAGCAAAAGTTTAGTCAATGTCTGCCGGATAAATACACACAGAAAGCCCAAGAGGCTGAGATTTCCCAGGACTAGAGACCAGAGGCTGTATATTGGGTGTGTTCTCTCTCCTCACACACACTGAGTATTTGCTACACAGCAGACAACTGTGAGTGGTATGACACAGACACAAAAGAGAGGCACTAACAACTAAGAGTTAGCAGAGGACCTTGAAGATTAACTGGTTCCATCTACCAGCACACATGCACCGAGGAGGGAAGAGTCCTGTCCACACATCTCCCTGTTCTGTTAAAGAAACAGAAAAATATAAGATGCAGAATACTTATGGCTGATTCTACAAAGGCATACTATCCCAATATTAACAAGTTAATAAAGCTAGAGTGTAAAGACAGATATCTACATCATCGTACCAGATAAGTCAAGTCCCTAGAAAGAGATTATTGATAGATTTTTAAATCTGGGCCTTCTTTGAAATTGCTTTGGTATTTTTCACAATAAAAATGCACAAAAAGGTTTCTGCTTTTCAGCTAAGACAGGTTCTATTTCTTAAAGCTGGTATAGTCTGCTAGGCAGTTTTCTACAGAGATCAGATTTTAAAAAGAAAGAAAAATCACAAAACCATCTCTATTTAAAATCCATAAAAGGCAGCTGGTGAAATTCAATAGCATAAGCAGTGAGGCAGGTTTCCCATTCTTCCTTCAATGAAGGTCACACGAAAAACGCAGGAAGCTAGATTCTCAGCAGATCCAAATGCAGGCGCTTTCTGCTATAAGGGTACTCATCAAGACTCCTAAAGATAAAGACATCTATCTAATGCACACACACAAGCACATACAGGGAAATGACACAAATTGCTGCAGGTCAGCCAATTTAGAAACCTTGGAGGGTCATCTAGTTACCTCAAGTAGAATTCTAAGAAGGAACACATAGTTTAGCATTTCACTTGGCAGATGAGCCATTCTAATTTTACTACTGGTCAGAGTACCATTAAAAGAAAACAGCATTTGGAATTAGAAAACCTAAATTCCAAACCTGGCTCTCCACTAAGTCCTGCCATAACCTTTCTTTTTTTTTTTTTTTTTTTTTTTTAGACAAATTTTTGCTCATGTTGCCCAGGCTGGAGTGCAATGGCACGATCTCAGCTCACTGCAACCTCCGCCTCCCGGGTTCAAGCAATTCTCTTACTTCAGCCTCCCAAGTAGCTGGGATTGCAGGCACCCACCATCATGGGCAGCTAATTTTTGTATTTTTTGTAGAGATGGGGTTTCACCATGTTGGACAGGCTGGTCTCGAACTCCTAACCTCAGATGATCCACATGCCTCAGCCTCCCAAAGTGCTGGGATTACCCTGCCATAAACTTTCTAAGCCTGTTTCCTAATCTGTAAAAGTGGGGATGAGGGAGGTGGGCAGAGACAGTTTCTACCCCACCAGGTTGTTCAGAGGAACATATGAAGGATGTAATGTAAGTAACATATTGTTTAAAGAGCAACAGGCCTAAAAAAGTATTTCACTGAAGTATAAACATATGTAACTAAGTTTTCATAAATACAAAGCTTTCTGTAATATCTTTGTTAAATTTGAGCTCAACTCCAGTCCTCTGGTACCAATATCCAGAAAGACTATCTGTAACATTTAGTCAGCCTGTAGGAAATAATAATTTTTAAAGGCATTGGAAATGGAAGTGTGAGATAAGGCAGTGAAAATGACTTGAAAGACTAAGACTTGCCATACAACACTTCATGGGCATAAATACAAAACATATCTTCATGGAGAAATAATGTGACCTGCAATAAATTCAAACTCAGTTGTTCAGGACCAAGCTTGTCACATTATTTGACCTTGTGACACACAGATAACAAAGGAACAAAAGTTATAAGCACCTAAGTCACAATATTTCTCATAAAAACAGTAATAAGAAATAAGATGTATATAAGGTTAAACATCTTATATCATATTTTCCATGTGCACTACCTTAAAATTGGGTTAGAAAAAAATAGGAGTTGCCAACTTACGGGTCAGCTGTTATGTCTTGAAACATCATTCTATACAAAACTATACATTAACACAACATTAAAAGTAGACATCTCAAATTTCCCTTTCACCTGAACTGCCATGCACATGACATAGTTATGGGCATAAAAATATTTGTGGGATGAAAATAAAATGGTGCTGCAGGTTAATCTCAGAGGCTTAGCAAACATCTCCCAAGAATGATCTACGTACAACTTCAAATCAGCATGTTTATACTGGATCTATCATTTCCCTCCTAAAAGTCTTCTTTTGCTCCTATTTTCACCCTTTAGTTAATAGATTCCCATCTCCTAAAATGCTCAATTTAAAATTGGGAGCTGTCATTTCTAATCTTCCTCCTTACCAAACTCTCCAAGAAAACCTAGTTGCCAGATTCTGCATATTGTACATCCCTATTTTGACACTCTATATAATACACCAGTCCCTGGACGTCTTTGCTTTTTGCACCTTTGTCCCTTAAGGTGTCATTACTTTGTCTGTGATTATCTAACTGGCCCAACTTGACAAGCAACTTGCCTTTCTACTGTAATTTATTCTTCATTTGCCAACTAATTAATTTGCCCAAGACCTGACCACAGCCGTTCCTTGCTTTAAAACTGCTGCTTACTGAGAGAAATTTGTGTAGCTGACCTAGTATTTCAAGCCCACCATGGTGTTTCTCTTATCCATTGTGCCAGCTGGGTCTTCCACCTCCCCATCCTCAATTGCTGTATGGACACTTGCTGTTTTCTGGTCTGAAGCATTCTTCCCCTAGATCTATCTGTGGAAATTCTACTCTTCAAGGCCTTGACTACCACTTTTTCACCAAGCTTGAGCATTCGGAGGCCTTTGTTCATAATCTCTTCCTCCTCTAAAAGTCTTTGGATTTCTTTTATGACATTTGCCACAGACTGCCTTAGCTTACTCTACATGTGTCCTATGAGCTCTTGAAGGTACATACTGTGTTATTCATCTTTGTCCATCAGACAGTATCTAGTACAATGTATTATACATTAACTGCCTTGAAGATGGTACAGACAAGCTGAGTTGAAAAAGATATACATGTATGTAGGCATTTGGGAATGCATATTTTTAAAATTCATCATGCATATAACAAAATTACTAAGCATAACTGATAACTGAGATAACTAAATCAATATCAAACATGTTTCACATCACAGCTTGTAATAACACTGTTCAGATTAAAACAATGACTATTATGAATAGGCAAAAAAGTATTTAATAATATTGTTCAATTTCTGCCCAGAAGGGAAGTAGCTTGTTAATTCTGACAGCATCATAATGACTGAGACTCAAACACTAAAGACAAAGTCAGTTTTGCTACTACAAACTAACTCCTTTGGCAAATATTTATTGAGGACCTATTTAAGCAAGGTATTGAATACAGTTGTATCTGACAGGGTCCCTGAGTTAAAGTAACTAAGAAAGATGAGAGAGTACATAAAGAACAAATATGCCCTAGCACCTGGTACCATCACTCTCAGTTACCCAAAATCAACTTTGGCCACCTATGATTCCTCCCTCTTCCAAAACTCAAGAAGTAGGAGCCAACATCCAACTCCAGGCCTCCTCTTGCTCTTTGCTTACATAAATGAAATCAGGTAGGTCCTCTAGTTGTTACATGATTAAGAAGTGAAATTCCCTTAAAGTTCAGGTCTCATCATTTTACTCCCTTTCTCAAGAATCATAAATTAATTCCCTCATTCGAGCAACCAATATTTATTGAGTGTCTACTATACGTTAGACTGTAGATATAGAAGCAAGAGAAAGACAGACATTGTTCTTTACTTCACTTATGGAGCCTAAACCCTACTGAACAAAGTTTAAATTCTCTAGTCTAGCATTTGAGGATCCTTATGATCTAATAATGATCCAATTTCTTAGCTGCCTCTTCCATCATTTGCTCCATATACAAGTCCCTCTTCAGTGCTCCTGGTCATTTCTAGGCATGGGGTTTCTTCATATTAAGCTTCCTCTCCTGGAAAGTTCTTCCTCCATATCTCCATATATTCAAATCCTCTTCCTGCTTAAATACCCAGCTGAAATGTTTCTTCCATAAACCATTCCACAAGCCTTTATTTTTTCAAATGAATGGATGAATGAGTGATTTAACCTCTGTAACTCTTGCTGCATATCATCTTTTATCCCCCCATAAGGTCACTCTCAAAAAGATAAAAACAAGCTCTCTCATGGAATCCAGAATTTATTAATTTGAGCAGTAGGAAAAGTTGCCTATAATGGCAAATGGCTCCAGTTTAAAAACAAACAAACACAAACAACCTCCTAAGGAGTTTAAGGAAAATTATATCAGTCTTCAAAGTTGGAAGAGTCTCTGAAATATAGTTCAAACTGCTCATTTTACAGTTGAGGAAACTGAGGACCAAAGATGTTAAGTGAACGTCTTAAGATTACACGGCAAAGTGGCAGAGTGGAGGCCCATCCACTCTTTGTACTACATGACTCGGGTATAATTTACATCACACCTGAACTTACTGCTTATGATACTTCTTTTGCACCATAGTAGCTGCAAATAAAATAAAAAGACTTGCCTCTTCTTAGAAATGATAGAAGCTCATGCTTGAGTTCAGTTTAAAAACAAATAATTAAAAAACAAAACAAAACAAAACAAAAAAAACCCTTGACTTGAAGCTAAGTCCCTTAAGAATAGAAATTGTATCTTTTAAATCTACTATAAATTCCTAAAGAGCTAAGTATAGGAATCTGAACATTATGGGTCAGCATGGTAATCATCAAAATTAAAAAAAACAACTCTGAGTAAGTTACCTCTGGCTCATATGATGTCAATAATACTTACAGAACTTGAAATCCTATTATAGAAATGTATACAACATCTAAATCATGCCACAAAATACACAACCAATTTACAGGGAAAAAAGAACTACTCAAATGCTGAGATTCCTTTCCAGGCAGCTCAGTTACATGAGCACTAACTTTTTTTTTTTTTTTTTTTTTTAATCGAGACAGTCTCGCTCTGTCGCCCAGCTGCAGTGCAGTGGCACGGATCTCAGCTCAATGCAAGCTCTGCCTCCCGGGTTCACGCCATTCTCCTGCCTCAGCCTCCCGAGTAGCTAGGACTACAGGCGCCTGCCACCATGCCTGGCTAATTTTTTGTTTGTTTGTTTGTTTGTTTTTAGTAGAGACGGGTTTTCACCGTGTTAGCCAGGATAGTCTCCATCTCCCGACCTCATGATCCACCCACCTCGGCCTCCCAAAGTGCTGGGATTACAGGCGTGAGCCACTGTGCCTGGTCGAGCATTAACTTTTTTAAGAGAAGCTGTGTAGGAGAATACAGTAGAAAGTTCTGTAAGTGAGAGTTTAGCCTTCTCCAGTCTAAATCTGAAGGTTAACAAAACCTTAATTTTAACGATAGGTTTGGCAGTACACTTTTCTATCCTTTCTAAAGATAAAAGGGGTAAAAGGACAAGAGGGATAACTTTATATCAACTTGGCTGGGCTATGTTACCCAGATAGGTTTGCCAAACACTATTTTAGATGTTTCTGTGAAGAAAATGTTTTAGATGAGATTAACATTTAAATAATAGGTTATGAGTAAAGTCGATTATTCTCCATAACATCAGTGGGCCTCATCAATTGAAGGACTTAGTAGAACAATGACAGACGTTCCGTAAGCAAGAAGAAATTTCCCTAGGAGACTGCCTTTGAACTCCAACTGCAACTCTCCTTTGAGTCTCCAGCTTGCGAGCCTACTATGTATTTTGGACTTGTACTGCCACAACCCTAATTCCTAACAATAAATATTCATCTCTCTGTATGTACACACACACACACACGCGCACGCACGCACGCACGCACACACACCCTATTGGTTCCACTTCTTTGGAGAACCCTATCTAACACAGGGTTATAACGGTGCTATTCGTGAGCATTATTATAATCAGGAGCCTGTGTTCTTGTATCAAAACCTACGCTAGTTGCTTTGTCTGCAGCACAATACCCTCAAGAGGTTGAATAAGATGGGATTCCTGAAATCATATAATTCAAGTGGGTGCCAGCTGGAAATGCACTGAATTTGTGTTCTTAGAAGATGAGATGAGTCCTATCTGCCTTCCACAGTGACTATATCAACCTCAGCGGATGCCCCAACTCAAAGAGCTCCCTGTAAAATAGCAGGAATCCAATTTGACAATGGTTCCAAGAGTTTCTTCATTTTTGGAATCAGTGAAGCTTTTTAAGTCTCCCCTGAGAGAATTATCTATTCAGCTGAAGTCTTCCAGCTCCAGGTGGCTGGCTTCAGAGAACCTTGAAAACAAGTTGCTTACTTACTCTAGCTCCATCAGAGTATCAATTTGCTCATCAAGCCAGACAGATGCCTTAATGCCAGTTCTAACCATGATTAGCCAATTAACATGTATTAACTAAATGAGGATAACAGCACTGAACCCCACTTGGAGATACAAAAAAGAATAAAAATCTAAATTCATCTTTCCAGTATTTCTTCCCTAGCTTATGCTCCCCTTTGCCCCCTTCTTTTTAAATAAAGACACCAAAAATTAAAAAAATAAGAATACCAACAGGTAGTAACATCTATAGAAGAAATTGGGGAAAGAAATAGATAAATCAATTAAGTGATGTGGACAATAAAAGTATTGATCTGGGCCCAGCATGGTGGCTCATGCCTGTAATCCCAGCACTTTGGGAGGCTGAGGCAGGTGGATCACTTGAGTCCACGAGTTCGAGACCAGCCTGGCCAACACAGTGAAACCTCGTCTCTACAAAAATACAAAAATTAGCTGGGCGTGGTGGCGCACCTGTAATCCCAGCTACTCAGCAGGCTGAGGCATGAGATCATGCCACTGCACTCCAGCCTGGACAACAGAGCGAGACTCTGTCTTAAGAAAAAAAAAAAAGTATTGATTTGTTTATATAAAAGCCAAGGATCAGTAGGGCCTGCTGAATAAACAATAGCTTTAGAAGCACACATCGGAACCTCATCTCTGTGGCAAGCTGGGTTTCAGGGATAGCTATTCTTAGTGTTATGCCTAATGGAGTTATATTCTTTAAAACCTGAGAGAATGAGAATGGACATTTTTAAGTTGGCATAGCAGGGAAAGCACATGGATAAGACATTTTTCTTAAGTCAAATCTATTAATATTGTATGGTCTTTTAAGGTCAGGAATTGCAAATTCACATGCTAAGGTTGGCCAAACAGGTGATATAAATCAGGAAAATAGGTTGGGTATAACACATCAGGTCAGGAACTCATCCCCTGTATTGAAAGGGGAGCTGCTCTTCATGAAAGCAGACTGTTACCAAGTAGCAGTGTGGATCCAGTATTGCCAAATCTTCTGATTTTTCAAGAGAGGACAGATATTTGGATTTTTAAATTGCTAATCTTTCAAAGTTTAAATGTTGGCAACAGATTTTAAAATTTACAAATTTAAAAACCTTTAAAACACCTGAGGGCTGAAAAAATATACCTGCAGGTCAGATATAGTCCATGGGTGTAATTACACATTTGTTCACTCCTTGTGGGAGAGCCCAGGATCTCCTGTGTCCCTAGCATCTCACCTAAAGGAACACAAAGGGAGCTGCGAATTAAATTATATAAATAAATGAGCCCACTCTCAAAACTATGTTGTTTTAAGTGATACCATTGAAAATGAGTTTGTTTTTGATTAAACTTAGCCTATTTTTTTCCATATTGAAGAATGCAAATTCTTTAGATCATTCCTTCAACAACAAACATTGACAGAGTACCTAATCACTATGCAGCGCCTTGTGCAGAATAATTAACTTCTAAGGCTCCTGTGCAAGAATTTTAAGAGTTGACTGGTCTGAGAAGGAAAGTATCAAACCCATCTGAAAAATTAATTTTCTGCCACTTTGCAGGTTCTCTCTGTTGTCATCATACTATAGCCTAATGCTCTGTAACAGAGCTCTTTAAAGCTCCTCTCTCTTCAGAACTAGGCATTTTATTTTTAAAAAATATGTACTATTAAGCACTAGTGAAGAAAACCAAATATGGATTATAAATCATTAAAAATGAAAAATTAGGCCTGAGACAAAAAGTAAAAATTAGCCATTAGTTAAAATTACTTATAAAAACATTGTCTAGTTCTAACTAATCTTTAGTATATTTGGAGAAGAAGCAAGGTCAATAGGCCACAGGCACTTGAAATGTTAGTAACAAACAGCCATCATGCCACTGGGTCAGTGCTGAGTTTAAAAAAAAAGTTCATAAGGCCCAGATGACTTAAGAATGAAGAAGATTCAGAACTAAGACTGGAGGTCTCTTATCTGAGGTCCAACTGCTTATATTTATTATAAAGGCAGTATTAATACATATACATATGGCAAGATACAGTCCATAGGCATAAACAGTTTTAAAGAGTTTGCCTCATAGAACTACAATATCTTACAGTTTGGAAGGACTTCTGCAATAATCTTGAGCCCATTTTTCATGAACTTCAGTCACTACTACATCTCTATCACTTTCAAACATTTGGTCACATTCACTTAATGTTTTCATTGAAAATAATTCAATTTTATTTAGCTACATTTATATTAAAAAGAAACTTTGTTATTGCCAGTAGAGAAAAAAAAAACTGTTGACATAGTGAATATTGAAATAAATACATAATCAAATTTTAAAAAATGTCTAAGTATAACCTAAAAACATCTCCTCTATAACAACCATGTGAGGTGGGTACTCTCGTTATCCTCATCTCACTGATGAGGAAACTGAGGCTCAGAATAAGTGACTTCCAAAGGTCCACATATGAGTTCATGAGATTCAAAACCAAATCTCCCTAGTATTAAAAAAAAAGTTTTTAATCACATCCTTAAACTGCTTCGAAGGACTAGGAGATCTTCCTTTCCTCACCTAACTCCAACATGAAGTTGTTGAGATTTAAAATAGAGACATTTTTGGAAGGATTGGAATATAGGAAAGTGTCAGCTGGGTGCAGTCGCTCAAGCATGGCTCAAGCCTGTAATTCCAGCACTTTGGGAGGCCAAGGTGGGTGGATCACCTAAGCTCAGAAGCTTGAGACCAGCCTGGCCAACATGGTGAAACCCCATCTCTACTAAAAATACAAAAATTAGCTGGGTGTGGTGGCACGCCCCTGTAGTCCCAGCTTCTTGGGAGACTGAGGTGCGAGAAGCACTTGAGCCTGGGAGGTGGAGGCTGAAGTGAGCCGAGATGGTGCCATCACACTCCAGCCTGGGCGACAGAGTGAGACTCTGTCTCCAAAAAAACAAAAGGAAGGCGTGAACTGAAAATGTGTCCAGCAGGCACCCCAGCCATTAGAATACGCAGATAAAGCACTTTCTGAGGGTCTGGAAGAAAGGTGGCTAGCTGAGAATTTGTACCCTTGTTCACTGCAACAACATACTACTAACTCTTTCCATTTTTAAATCTTCATTAAAAAACTGAGGAGTTCCTGTAATTTTACAAAGTGCTTGTGTTCAGCCAAAGTCTAGAAAAGTATCAGCTCAGGGTTCACTCCCAAAATTCCTTCACACATTTCACTGGAAAGTGGGCTCCATTCAAAGCCAAGCAGACACAGTATAATTGAAGGAAGTCCCCACAGGCCACTTCCTGTTGCAAAAGATCTCTCTGTTGTCAGGTATCTTTAAAATTGGTTGAAGGAGGTTCCTTGTATTGCTTATCTGTACATTCTCTGATTGTTCAGCTTTACCTTCAGAACTGCCTTGGTTTTCCAATATCCACCCCAAGCAGTTCTTGGCTCTGTCAACTACTCCTGGTCAGGAGAGAATACTGCATCTTCAGCATTCAGTGCAGAGGTCCCACCTCTGAGGGAGGAACATTCTCTCCTACTAATCTGCTTACTCGGTGTGCATTTTTCTAGGGGTACAGTTAAGGTCTCATGGATGTTCAACTAAACTAAATGAGAAGTTCCTAAAGGACAGAAACTACATTTTATGCTTGATTGTATTAACAAAAAGGTTGACCACTGGGTTTTACCAAATTAGATGGCCTCTGTCCCAGACCTGAACCCTTATCTCAACATATTCAAATGGAAATCACTATCTTTACTCCCAAACTTAATGCATACACGTGTGTTCTTGGCTTTTGGCTGATATCAAGTGTAATGTATGCATGTGTGTATGTATGTCTGACCATTCTCACAAGTCAGCTTCAACAGCATGGCTGCATCTTACCATCTCATATATATAGATGTGATATAATTTTCCTAACTAATCCTCTATTGCTAGAAATTTAGAGTATTTATAATTTTCTCTATTCTAAATGGTACTACAATATTTTTCTTTACGTGTTTATATTATATATATTTTTGTGATGTTCCTCCTAATGGCCAAATCAGGTAAGAGGTATATTTCTGAAGTTCATAAAATCATTTCCAATACAACCTATCTGGTATAGTTCTCTGCTTTGAGGAACCACAATACCTCTCTGTTATGTCACATTTTGCCCTATTAATTATGCTCAATATTTGCCACTCCACACCCAGTAACTTATACATTTCTAGAGAGTAGACACCCTCTTACTCATTCCTATATCAATTTAAATCAATTCAGATTCCAACAAATAGTATAAAAATTAAATATAATGGCCAGGTGCTAGGGGTAAAAAAAGGTGAGGTGTAATTCCTGCCCAGAACAGAAGGGGAAGCCAACTCACAACAAGGTCTGATACATTAAGTTCTACACTATATAGAGATGTATGGAAATTACTATGGGAATAAAGATGAGAGAGCAATAAATTCTTCCAGGGACAAAAGGGAATAACGAGAGGAAAGAAAGAGGTAATTGGAAGCTATGAAGAAAAGCCCAATTGTTGAGTTGCTCCTTGAAACATTCATAGAAATTCACCAGGTGGGCAAGTGACTGGGTAGATTCACCAGTAGCAGCCAGCCAATTCAAGTTTCAGGTTTTTTCCCCTCTAGAGCACTAGTTCTACTTAGGAATTTATGAAGATCCCCAATGTGCTAAGCCAGGGTTTTTCAACCTTGGCACTACTGTCATTTTGGGCAAGGTAATTCTTTGTCTTGGGAAGCTGTCCTGAATGTTATAGGATGTGTAGCATATCCCTGGACTCTACTCACGAGATGCCAGGAGCTTTCTTCCAGCCTTTAAGTTGTGACGACTGAAAATGCGTCCAGACATTGCCACATGTCTTTCCCTAGGAGAAAAATGCATAAATCTAGCTCTAAGAACTTCTCCTTACCCTACTATCTGTTCTTCCTGCCCCGAAAATGGTTTCTTCTTTGGGCCTAAAACTCAACTGGACCCTCATTTTATTTTTAGATAGTGGTAAGGTTGTCAAAACATTAAGTTACAGGTGCCCCACTATAAAAGATAATCTTTGATTATACCTGATATGGTTTGGCTGTGTCCCCACCTAAATCTCATCTTGAATTGTAGCTCCCATAATCCCCACATATCATGGGAAGGACCCAGTGGGAGGTGATTGAATCGGGGGGTGGGTTTTCCTGTGCTGTTCTCGTGACAGTGAGTAAGTTTCACGAGATCTGATGGTTTTATAAAGGGCAGCTCCCCTGTACATGCTCTTTCCTGCCACCATGTAAGACGTGTCTTTGCTCCTCCTTCACTTTCCGCCATGATTGTGAGGCCTCCCCAGCCATGTGGAACTGTAAGTCCACTAAACCTCTTTTCCTTTATAAATTACCCAGTCTCAAGTATGTCTTTATTAGTGGTGTGAGAAGGAACTAATATCTAACAAACAAAATTTGAAATGTTCACTCTGATATGAAGGTATACAAGTATTTAATATTACAGCTAATACTTGTTTAGAACATTACAGTTTACAAAATATTTTCATGTTTGATTTCACTGAAATGTTCACAACATCCTGGAGTATTAGTTATTGCTCTCATTCCAGAAATAAAGACAGGGTTGCTCGAAGACACCAAATATCCAAAGACCATGTGGGTATTGAGTGTTAGGGGTAGAATTCCTATCCAGACAGTCTCATTCCAAATTATATATGCTTTCTATTTAGTTTAGAGAACAACTAGTATGAGTTTCTTCAGGCCACAGACAGGGTAAGCCAGGCAAAGGCACATCTTAACATCATATAAATGGAGAAATAGAATGACTTGAGGATGCCCTGCTACCTAAAAGCCCAGCAAGAAATCATAATAAGTAAAAACTTGCTTATGGAAACAAAGCATTATTTAACCACCAAAAAACGTTATGTCCATCCTTTGCCTATCCGCAAGAGCACCTGTCACGCAAAGAGAGGAATAATAAATACTAATTTACATTTACACTCATATTTTTAAAACATATTAGTGTCTTTTATTTATTCCAAGTAGCACTAGAAAATTGGTATAAGATTACTTTCCACATTGGTAGAAAACTGAGCATAAAAATAAACATTAAGTAACTTGATGAAGGACACACAGCTAATTAAAGACCAAGTCAAACTTAAAACTAAGCTCTTTGCACCTCCAGATAAGTGTTTTTTCCACTACAATTTCCAGCATCCCATAGCCTTATACCCCTCCAGATATAAGTATCACTAGGCCAATAAATAAAAATATCCTCAACCATGCAGATACAAACCTGTTTCAATATGATCTGAAACCACATTTCCCATAGGAGTTTTAAAGACAGTATCTACTAAAGTAAGGAATGGGAATTTTTGGTTACTCTTTTAAAGACAAAAGGCACTCCCTTAAATTAAGCAAGTGACATGGCTTAATAGTTGACTCATGACAAAGCATTTCCAATTTTCTAGATTTCGATTCTGTACTCAAATAAATAGCTGATACTCCTCAACCTGAATTTCATCAGGAGAAAAAGGTGAGTAGGGAGGGTCCAGGAACACTGAATCACATTTCTTTAAAAATCACTTGTCTATCTAAAGATAAAGGGCTTATCTTAAATAGTGGGAAATAAGCTACACAATTTGCAATAAATAAACACAGGTATTTTGAATATGAAATGAAACGTATAAGCAATTCAATTTCTGGTTTATACAACAACAAAAAGTTTTAAACTCTTACTCCATCATGGAAGGTGGGATAGTACAGCAGTCTTGAATCGCAGTTAGGGGAGAGGTTAGGTGAGCCGTATAGGATGCTTCTACAACTTGCTTGTTCCGATTGACCACATCCAAGTAACGGTTGAACTTCTCTCGGATTTTTTTGGCTAGCTGTGGGATGACAGTGAGCAAAATAAATTGAAAGTCCAAGACAATAACTCATTGTATTTTTTTCTAATAAACTAGTAATTTGTGTCACAAGCTGCATATATTAAAATTCAAGTAAAACAAACAACACACACCCAAGTCATATTCCACTGTGTGGGTTGAGATAAAAATTGCACAATGCCCAGAAATCATAGAAGGATACTCAGACAACAGTAAAATTATATCTTCTTGTAACAGATGACGGCACGTTAAATAGAACAATACCTATCCATAAAATACCTTGCTGGAAAAAGGAAAACAAAGACTGTTGACATTATTGTCAGCATGACAGTGGGCACTGCGTGTTACAGAGCAACGACAATGACGGGAGAATAAAGAGGAGAGACATTATCTGTTACTTGTGGTTCTGGGTTCACAGTTTTTCAAGGGGGGTAATAACAGAAGGAAAGGAAACAACATTCAGTGTCTCCTGCTACACAGTCCCAGGGGACACCATTCTTAGTCTTCCATGTGAATGGCAATTCCTTGGAGTTGTACAATCCATATAAATGAAATGCACACTTAAAAATATACTTGTGTTTGGTCTGCTACACCTTTAAGATGAACAAATGTCTTTCTTAACTGCTGTGAACAGAACACTTCATCATGATTTACTTTCATGCAGGAATAATAAAAGCAAATTGGTGAGCATACTTTTTCCTCCATTGTTCCCATCAAATACCACAGCTTCATCACAGATCTCCAAGGAAAACTGTGTTGTTTTTTCTTCCCCTTAAACAAAATGTTACCCAAACGAAATGACTGATAGAATTATAGCTAATTGGTTTTGTAGTGCTATTCATTATCATCACACTGGAGGAAAACTAATCATCTCCTTTGGGTCATGCGTTTCACACAATCCAATAGCTTCCAGGCTGAGAACATGGAGTCAAATTAAAATATCTTCATTTGTTATTTTCAAGCCAATTTTAAATCTTGATTTTGTTCCAGGAATATTCTATAGCTTTCAGGGTCTCAATTAAATAACTGAGGTTCTCAGCCTTGCTAGAAATTATATAAACTATAAAGTTTAGAAAAACTTCCAGACATAACAAAGGGATATGAGTATAATGTTTAATTGGATAATGGGTTGTCCAAATTCATTTTATCATTTTCAAAGGAGGAGTTGTGGGTCTTGGAAATTTATAAAATGACTCACAATACTCCCTGACCTAGACTTCTTACTATTAAAATAAAGTAGGTTTTCCTCATTGAGGTCATTGAATTAAAACATATAAACCCAGTTTAATTTAGACAACTGTTGGTTTTGCCACCCACAGGGGACATTTGGAGAAAATTTTGATCATCACAACTTGGTGGAGAATGCTGCAAAGTAGATAAATAGAGGCCAGGGATTCTCCTAAACATCCTACAATGCACAGGAGAGCACCCCAAAACCAAGAATTATCTGGTTCAAATGTCACTAATGGCCCAGATGAGAAACCTTGAAACCTCGATTGATTGCTTTTTTAACAGGTGTTGGAAAATCACTTTTTAAGCAAAAAATTCACATTTTATTAAGGATATTAATATAACCCTTTCAGGGGCCCTCTAAAAATCTTTAGCAGTATCCTCTGATTGCAGTCAAATAATTATTAACCAGGTGTTTTATTTAAGGGCTATTCTTGGGTATGATTCTGACCAATTTATTTTTTCTTTTCCAACTTTTATTTTAGGTTCAGGGGGTACATGAGCACATTTGTTACATGGATAAATTGCACATTACTAGGGTTTGCTGTACAAATGATTTTGTCACCCAGAAAAACTTTGATTTAGAGAAAAATCAGTAAATTATCCCAATTTGTAATTCAGTCAATAGGTTCCAAACTGTTCTTCTATTTGAATTCTCCACCCATCCAAAATGATAACTTATCAGGGAAAAAAAATCATATAACTTATCAGGGAAAAAAAAATTGTACATTTCAACAATTGCAATTTTTTTCATTCTTTGTTTTTTCCTTCCCCAAAGCAATATTAAACAGGCCATCACATGTGGCCCAGATATGGAGAGAGGACTATTCACTCATTATCAAACATGTTAACGTGGTTTTTAAACAGCAGCTTGCAACTAATCTAACAACCCTCTTTTCCTAGACTTTCACATTCAATGGGCAGTAGAGGGTGTCAGAGCAACAGGCCCAGCTTGAAAACCTTATATTCTCATAATGCCCTGCATAAGCCATCTCATAACACACATTAAATTTGATGCTGTTTTTTTTTTTAACATCTGGCTATCTCATGAGACTACAAGCACTGTTAGGACATACAGTCTCATGAGACAGCCAGATGTTAAAAGATAACATACGACATATGTTTTTGTTCACCACTGTATCTTCAGCCTCTAGCACACTGCCTGGCATTGTAGACATAGAAAAAATATTTAATGAAGTGATAAAGATTTTTAAAATTCATTCCTGAGAGTCATCAACCTTATCTTCTGTTCTAATAATAAACTCTTTTAAAACATACTTATTTTTAAAATATACAACAATATGTATTTCTGGAAGCTCCATCAAGAAGCAAGTTCTACCTTTTCTTTGTAGGTCCTGACTTCTGATAAAGTAAATATCATTAATTTCCCACATAGGAGTATTAAGAGTGTATAGTCCTTTATTGCCCTTGGGAATAAATGTTTTGTAACATAATGAACATAAGATGTAATTAAAAGAACTAAATTTTGAAATATCTTCACAAATTCACTTTAAAATAAAAATAAAATTTGTAATCATATGTCCTTCTCTCTCTCACACACACTCTTAATATTTAACTCCACTTGAGAAATACCCAAGGGTTTCTTCTACACATTTGGAGGATTCTAACTTTAAAGGGTCAGATCTAGCTAAACTCAGACATTCCAATCTGGTCCACTGCCTGTTTCTACATAGGCCATGAGCTAAGAATGATTCTTACACTTTTAAATGTTTTTTAAAAGAGAATATTTTTAATATTTAATAGTTATATGAAATTCTAATTTTACTGTTAATATTTATTGGAACATGATCATTTGTTTACATATTGTTTATGGCTGCTTTCATTTTACAATGGCAGATTAAGTAGCTGCAAGAGTCTGTATGGCCTGCTTTGCTATAGGTAGAAGTCAGGGGCCCTAATTTATCCCCAGATGGAACCATAATCCCAGTGTGGTGCCACAATCCTAGTGTGGTGGTTTTATAGAAATTTCCTACAAATTCTTTAACAGGTCTACCCCTTTGGCAGGTGGGGTCTACATTTCCCCCTCTCCCCACTGCTTAAATCTGGGTAGGCTTATGATGGCTTCTACTAGTGGAGTACAGAGACAGTGATACTACGTGACTCCTAAAGCTAGGTCATAAAAGGACATGCCTGTCTCTTGGAACGCTTACTCTTGGTAGCTGTCAGCTACGCAGCTGTAAGAAGTCCAAGACACATGGAGATGCCACAGTCAGTGCTTAGATGGCAGCTCCCCAGCTTAGCACGTCTTCCAAGTCATCCCAGCCCAAGTTATGGCATGAACCAAGAAACTTCCAGATAATTTCGGCCCCCAGAGTAGCCCCTTGATGAAGCCATGAACATCATGAAGCAGAGACAAGCCATCCTTGCTGTGCCTGGTCAAAATCCTGACCCACAGAATTTGTAAACATGTTTGTTTATGCCACTAAGTTTTGGGTGGTTTGTTATGCAACAACAGAAAAACTGGAAAATGCAGGATCAGCTGTATGCCATCCTAGGATAAACATATTGAAGCAGGTGAAACAGAATTCCTAAATGTAGGCACTGCATCTAAATCATCAAAATTATCAAGATTGTACCCTGCGAGTTGTAAACCTGTTGCAAAGAGATTTCAGGGTTCTTCAGAAAATTTTAATAGCTACCAGACCTTACAGGGTGGGTATTCTCATTTTATATCAATGAGTTAAGTGATGAGCCCAAAGCCACAAAGTAAGTGGAAGAGCCATTCACTTATACAAATTCAAAATCTGTGTGCTCACGCACTGGCTGTGGTGCCTCAGACAAACCAAACCTAAAAGGAGCTGCAATGATGGCTTGAAATATTAAAACATGACATATTACACAGGCTGAGAATTCCTGTTAACATAATCAAACAAGGCAAAGAGCAGAATGTTAAAAGGTCCTCAACTCTGGGCTGGCTGTGGAACCGAATGTTCCTTGGGATTGCAGGGTGACTGGTTGCTGGGAGACGGGCCCTGGCAGAGGTGTGTTTTACTGGGGGATCGGAGTAGAATGTCTGCCTTTGCCTTCCTGGTTAGGGTGGGCCTTCAGCTGCATTCTTCATCAGTAGAGACAGTAAGTACCAAGAATATAGACTCCAAACACCTATGGCACTTCACAAAAGGTGTCAAATGCATGCTCTGTCTACTTGGATTCACAGCTGTCAGTCAGAAATTCCCCAATCTTTCATGTAGCGACAGGTTATCTTGCCTTACTAAGAAAAATGCCAACATCTGCTGAGTGCCAACTATGTACAAGTCACAATTTTAGGCCTCTCACATGCATATACCAACTTAATCTTTCAAAGGACCCTATTAGGTGCACACTTCCATTTTCCAGAAGTAGACACTAAGGGGTAATTTGCTGAAGGTTACAAAGTTAGTAAGTGGTAGGGCTGGGATTCAAACCCATATTCTGACTTCAGAGCCCAAGCCTTCAACCTTTACTCAACATTGCTTCTCTTTGTAATATGGAGATCAACCCTCTCCCCACATTTCTTTTCAAATCAGTTTTAACAAATGTTGTGAAATGCTTGGCAGGATACCATAAGCTATGCACAGTCTCATTACTTCATAATAAGAATTAGATTTTTAAAAATTAATATGATTTCTAATAATATTCTTCAAAATTCCTATGAAAATCAAGTACTTTGAAGAAGTTTAGAATTGTTAAATTTTACCACAAATATAAAAAAGGGGCCAGGAGCAGGGGCTCACACCTGTAATCCCAACACTTTGGGAGGCTGAGGCAGGTGGATCACTTGAGCCCAAGAGTTAGAGACCAGTCTGGGCAACATAGCGGGACACTGTCTCTTCCAAAAAACACAAAAAATTAGCCAAGAATATTGGTGTGCATCTGTAGTCCCAGCTACCCAGAGGGCTGAGGCAGGAGGATCACCTGAGCCCAGGAGGTTGCGGCTGCAGTGAGCCTTGATCGTGCCACTGCACTCCACCCTATGATACACCGTCCCCACCTCCCAAGAAAGAGGTGGGGATATGATCAACTTTGTTATAAAGAATTCTCAAAAAAAAAAAAAAAAAAAAAAAGAAAAGAAAAGAAAGAAAAGAAAAAAAAAACCACCAAAACGATGCCTACCTAATATTACCTGAGTATCGTGGAATAAATTACATTAAACTATCTTAAATTGTTCAAATTACTCAAGGGGTTTTTGTTGGTTGGCCACCTGACAAGAGAACAGAGTGCTAGTATTGTTCCTTTTCTTCAGAATTCAGTATTTTCCTAAAGAATTTCACCTTAATTGACTATGTACCATTATAGGACAGTAAGAGAACACTGTGATTCCCAGTTTACAAGTGAAGAAACTGAAGCATATGGAGCGATAAGTGTCTTGACTACCGGGGGTGCTCTTGCCTCCCTCCACCTCACTGCCTGAGAGGAGCTCCCTGTGTCCTTCTGATGAGGAATGTGATGGTGACACACTATGGAAACCTCATCTTGTGCTCCACTATCGTGTCTTTTTTTTTCCTCCCTCTAAAAGGAATCTCTTTTAGCACGCCAACCAAACCCAGGCTGCTCAGCAAGCATAACAGAACCTCAGAGTAAAGACAGCCCACAGAGAGGTTAATCCTGAATGTATCCAATAAACTGAAGAGGACCGAAGGGCCAATGTAGAACCTTCCAAAAGGCCAGACAGATTCTGGGTCTGTATCCTGCTATGATCCCTGCAGACAGAAGAAAACAAAGACATTCTCAACAGAAAGCTACAGGTGGACCCACAATCCTTCTCAGCGTAATTAAAAACATTTTTCTTTCCACAGCTCAGCTTTCATCTTTTATCCTTCTTTATCCTTTCCCCTTCATCCCCTAAGGGGTTCCTGAATACGGATGAGACAACAGGACTAAAACCATCTTGTCACCTTTTGGGTCAATTCTTAGGCTAGCCAACATCCAGCCATGGGTCAAATGATCAGTAGGTAGCGTGCGGTCCCCATGGGAACGGATTCTAATTTGTCATTATCTCCAGTGACAACGTTTCATCACAACATCAATGAATTTCTTTCTTGCTGAATTTCTTTTCCCTTAATTTTCCCATAGACATTTCTGTCATTTGCATACTTCCCCAGAGCCCTTTTTTAAAAGCTCTTTTTACCTTAGCTTTATACTTCAGAAGATTGGGGGTGGGGTGGGCACATGGTTAGAAAAAGGTAAAAGAAAACAAAAATGCAAAGGCATAGTGGGTACTTTATTTATGTCTGCTTCCTAAAAGGAAGGGCCGGAAGGAGTTTTGAATGTTAGGGAAAGCTTTATTTAAAATACGTAACAATGAAGCTGACAGGCACAGACAGGAAATATACCCTAGGGGACCGAAGATTCATAGCAAAATTCCTATTGAACCTAGAAAAGTTTAACATTTGACATTCAAAATCCTTTGTGCCGTGGTAAGAATTTAATAGTTGATCCTTATTTCCTTCAACTCTAGCCTTAATACTAAAGAATAAACCTTGCATTTTGTTTTCTAGTAAGTTTCAGGGTTTAGTTATTTGAGTGTATGTGACATAAAAATAATTTTAAGCACAAATATTTAACATCTCTGAACATCACACCATTGCATTCTAAAGTTCTTCATAGAAAATATTCTCATTGTTTCATGTTGCACATCATATACAGGATATAAGAAATGCTCTAACTCTCTGCTATTCTTTCTACTAGTAATAGTCCTAATGGTTCAGACAGACATAGAGTTCTCTCACTTATTAGCTGGGAATTTGGGCAAATTCCTTGACTTCCCTTAGCATCAGTTCCTGATGAGTAAAACAGAAATAGTATCCCTTAAAGGACTTATTGTGGTGTTCAAATGAAACACAGTGAATATACAAAGCCTAGGACAAATACAAGGGATTATTCTTACTATCATAGTGGACAATCTCTGGCCTAGAAATGTAGTAGTAACTGGGGAAATATTGTGGGGTCTAAATTTTCTAACAGAGCTAGAAGTAAAAGGATAAAGCTATAAGTAATAAACTGAATGTTAACTAACCATTTTATTCATTTAACTCATCCACATGGTTAATTCCACATGGAAAATCTGGCACAAGGTCTTGTGGGGGAAAGCATTTTTTCTTAGATTAAAAGCAAAATGGCACAGAGGGCTGTAGTCGAAGAAGTTTCAGTTAAATTCAGCTGTCATTTACTAGCTGAAGGAAACGAGGCAAGTTATTTTTCTAAGCCTCAACTTAATTACCTCTAAATTGGATATAATAATAGCTGCTTTGTGATGTTGCTTGAGAACTAAGCGGGATAAAGTTTGTAAAGTACTTAGCAGAGTGCCCAATGTATTATAAGTGCCAAATAAATGGTAGTGGCTGTTAACTATTATTGTAATGGTTATTATTGTTTGAGGAACTTAACAATGGCTAGGTACAAATGGAGAATCCAAAGAACATTCTCTGTACTTGGAGAAGGGTGAGTAGTCAACACAGTCAGGATAGATGTGTCAGCAGTAGGCCATGACCTTACTACAGCTGTCAGTGACTCTTCTAAAGCACTGTGTCATACAGGATAGGTAATTACAGTCTCGGGCAGCTCAGACTTTTTCTGGGATCCTCTTTTAAGACTCTAATAATGACCTTACTCTTGTGTTGTTGCATTTTACCATTTTCAAACCATTTTTACCTGAATTGTCTCATTTATGCCTTATAACAACCCTGGGAGCTAGGCGGAGCAGATATTCTCTCTGTCCCAGTTTTACAATCAAGGAAATAGAGGCTCAGTGGTTTGCCCAAGCTCGTGCTGAGTAAAGGTAGAAAACAAAAAGACCATTTCTTCTAATCTCTAGGTCAATTCTCTTTCTGCTAACAAGCTCCCTCAAATTGAAGAAAAATGTGAACTCTCCCAGATCAAATTATCTAAATTCTACTCATTCCTTCTGGTTCCAGCCCAATTTCAACCTCTTTGAAGCCTTCTCTGTCCTTTTCCAAAATTTCCTAGGACTCACCATTTGTTCCACCCACTTTCTGCTTCACACTGTTCTTGTTCTTTCCTCATTTGAAGACCCTGTTTATCCCAACAAACCAATAACACAACAATAATTAGAAATAATTGATTGCTGATTATGTTTAGGGCACTGTGTGACATGTGACTTTACCTGATGCCTTTTAATCTTCACAACAGCCCTTGGTAATCACCCTATGCTATTTTTACAGATGATTCCAATGGACTGACATGCCCAAGGTCACACAGCTAATAAACAGACTAATTAGATCACATTCATCCTCTTGAACCACTGCACTATGCATTTTTATTTGTTGCCTGGCACACAGAAGAGACTTAAAGATGTTAATGTCACATGCCTCCACACAATATACCATTATTTCCCATATTGAAAAGATCTTCCTCTGAGTGTAGACAAAGGCAGATAACCTATGACTATTACTCATATCTGGTTCAAGCCAATCAGAAGCTTCAGGGCCTTTCCAGTTCCCTATCTTGATCTGCTTCCTAGGTAATATCAGCTGCTCTAAAGCAAGTCTTGCTGTCTTAGCTCCAACTATTCTACAAATACTATAGAGTGGCATAAACAACAAATATTTGTTTCTCATAGTTCTGTAAAGTGGGAAGTCAAAGATCAAGATGACAGCAGATTCAGTGTGTGGTGAGGGCCCTCCTTCCTAGCTTGCAGATGGCAACCTTCTGGTATCCACACATGGCAGACAGAGTGTCTGTCTCTTCCTTGTCTTATATAGAGTACTCCAGTGTTTCTGTCTCTTCTTACAAAAGCTTAAATCCCACCATGGGGGCTCCACCCTCATGGCCTCATCTAACCCTAATTACCTCCCAAAGGCCCCACCTCCAAATACCATCACATTGGGGGTTAGGGCTTCAGCATATGAATTTGGGGAAGACACAAACATTCAGTCCATACTTGCCCCCAAAAGAGCACCTGTTCAGAAAGGTATACTGATAGCAACTGGCCGCTGTCATGATATGGCTGCTCATCACCACTAGTTTGGGCCTCATGAAATTATTCAGTAGGACAGAGCCTGGGCATGGCAGGCAATGATACAGGACAAGATAGATGAAGACCTGGAGATGCAGTAGGGCCAGTCTGAATTTCCACTGGCCCGTGGAGACTTCAGGGTAGTCTGACAGATGTGAGGGAATAGCCCATCCAACAGAGAAGCAGGGCAGCTGCTGACAGACGATCTGCAGGTGGACCAGAAAGATTTATGTGCAAGGCTGTCTGGGCTCCAGGGTCACATATCCTGATCCTGCGAGAGGTGGGGCCCCTGTGCTGAGCTGGGAGGAGTACAATGGAAAAAACAGGAGACAAGTGCTGACATGCCAGAGAACAGGGGGAGGCTGAGCCCTGGGAAACAGTTGAGACCAGCAGCTTAGCTTCTTTCTTCATGCAAAATGAACATTTGCTTTAAAGGTTATAATGGGGTTGGTTTGGATAACAGTTTGTGTTGGGTATTGCAGGAGAGTCACTGCAATACACACCCAAGCCTCCCAAAAGCCAAGGTTATCAACTCAAGGGCTCAATGGACTCTTGCCCTGTTTTTCACCCCACTCTACCCTTAACAACCAGATCATAACAAAAGAAACAAAGGGAAAGGCAGGCTTCAACCCACTTCTCCTCACTTCACTCTGTAACAGGAGCCCCTGACCCGAGATTCTTTTACATCTGAAATAAGCCCAGGCCTTGAAAGTTTACCATCTATTCCTTCGCAAGGAAAAAGAAGTTCCACCTATTCTTGACCTTAGAAAAAAAATCGAGAAGCTGAGAATTGGGAAGAGGAGAGAGCAGGAGCCACAGACTAATCTCTAAAATTTCACGTCACAACTTTTTGTGTAGAATATTAATCACGAAGGAAAGGGGAAAAACACTATGGGTTCGTGAACTTGGGAATTCTCTGGTGGCCTGTGAAAGACACACTCAACTGTAGAAAAGAAAAGCAAACCCAGTCACTTCCTACATAAAACTCTTACTTGAAGAACAAATATCTGTGCATAACTTATAAACACTAAGTGTAACAGATGCATTTCAAATAAAAGGGAGGCCGCTAGACAATGGGGATGGATAGGTCAGAAAGGCTCTGGGAACCTGAAATTTCACAGAGCCCAGACTCTCTTCTCCAGACTCAATGCAAATAATATCTTGTCACAAACCAACCTTGTGACCTGGGCCAGAGCCTGGCACACGATGTAGAAACTCAGAAAAATGTTTGCTGCATAAATGAAGGACGAAACCTGACCTAGCCTCCCATTAGAGGATAACTGACCACAGCATGTTAGGGTTCTTCAAGGGCCCCTTTGAGAGAATATCGATCAAACATTTGCCAGCAAGCGTCAATTAGCTCAGCAATGGAGTGGAAAGATGACACTGGCAAGGAAACAAGTATCTGTTACCACTAAGCACTTCCTTACCCTCACACTGGCCAAGTACTTACTGAATCCAAGTCCTGGGATGACAATCTTGAGACACAATGACCTTCTCTAAAATTTTTAAAAATCGAGATGTTTCTATTTCCCCTTTTAAAATAATATTAACTTAGCTTGCCTTTTGAATGAAATATAGCACTGTGCCATTTTAAGATTTCATTGATACTATGAGCTCAATTACAGTAATTGCAAGGTCTCTCCCTCCTAGTGCCTCATTTAAAAAGATGATTGCAAGACAGAGCCTCATGTGCAGTGGAGTTCTATATTTAGAGTAACAAATTTGTACAAGGTAAATTCCCTTTAAAACTAAGGAAAGAAAAACAGTACAAAAGGAAGCATCTTATGAATGTTTGATTTCTCCAATTGTTAAAGACTGGCCTTGAGTATCCACATTACCTGAGTCTTGAGTTTGATGTGGCATTAGGAGGCAGGAGCACTTTCTCTCCTGGTCCTACCTTTGAACAATGAAGCCAGTTGTAATGCGCTAATATCACTCAATAGAGAAAAGGCTTTTCTTGGCTTCAGTTTCAAGATACTTTAGCAGTGGCAAAGCAACTCCTGAGATTTTGGGGTCTTTACAATGCAGGCATATAGCTGTAAGTGCTGATCCAGAGGTATAAGTTTTTTTTAATATCACTGGGAAAAAAAATTTTTAAGCCAACAATAACAGCACCCTCACCCCCGCCTGCCCCCCACAACTTAGATGAGGTACAAATGTTGGGTGCTGCTGGAAAGTACGTTGCCTGCTATTAAGACTTGCTAGAAACAACAACAAAAAGAAATGTTTCCCGTATGGGTTGCCAACCAGAGGAATGAGGATATTTGCCTGAACCGCAACAATTTTATTATATCCTTCTCTGAACTATTCTGTGTGTTCCCTTGCCAAGCTGCATCTAATATCACTCTCTAAGTCACAGTTGGATTTAGGAAGGTCTTCTCATCCCCTATCTGATGACAGGGCGAACTGCAAACAGAAGAACTGGGGCATGCCTGCTTTCTATTGGCTGTTTGGCTGCAGGATTCATTGCTAACACCTTCTTTTAGAGGCTGGTGCCATGGTAGGCCTGACATGCATGTCAGCGGATGTGACAGTGACACTTCCTGATGACTCTGCAGCATGTAAAAGGACTAAACTAACGGCTGCTTAAGTAACACCCAGCGTGAATGCCCATGAACAGCTATTTCAACACGATCCCTACCTCCCCAGAGTCTTTTACTATTAAAATAAAGCTATAGTTCTTGGCAGGTTTCCAGTTTTACCACACCACATGTTATTTCATGGGTCCAGATTTTCAAAGCATTTACCCAATTCAGGGGTTCCTGATATGAGCAGTAATTAATTCCTTCACATCATTACGAAAATATTTCCTATTGCACCATGGGATATGTTAGGGATGGGTGGTCCCTGTTCTTGAGTTGCTCGCCAGGTTTTATAATATGTTCTCAGATGAGTTTATGTTTACTCATTCTGCCAGTACAGATAATTTGAGGTTATTTTATTTTTCAGTGGGAGCAGCTGTTTTAGGTGGAGGATGGAGTCAGGTAGGGCTGGGGTAGGGAGAGGGCTGGGGAAGTCTTGGCTGCTCCCTTACCAGCATTTCCAAATACGATTCAACCTTGAGATATTGGAAATGCATGTAAAATGGGCTTACTTGTTTCCATTTTTAGTGGAATGTTCATTTCTTATGATACAGGCTTGCTGGCCTTTAAAATGAGGACTTGGACTCAGTCTATTCCCTTCTAGTTAAATGAAGTTTGACTATTTGAGTAAAAAGCCCAGATCCATGTTTTTTTCAAGGGTCTGCTTCACTGAAAGAAGACATCTGCACATACATAGATCGCAGAGCTATGTGAAAAGCTGACTTTTATAAAACTAAACTAATGGCTACTTATGTAACACCCAGTGTATTACCTTCAGCTGGAACACAGAGAGAGGCACACCAGAGTGGGAGCTTACATGTCTCTTCCTGCCCTGCTGCAAGGTCCCCCTGCTCCTCTCCAGCTGGGCCTGCCTGCAACACCCATTCCCCCTAAAGAAGCAGTACCAGCCCCTTCATTTGTTTCCTTAGAGTGGGAACACAAACTATGAGAATCAAGGGAATGAGGAAATGGACTAATCTGTGGTTTTGCTCAAACAACACTACCACCAGAAAAAACCTGTAACTAGAATTTCCAAGACTTAAATGTGTGTGGTAGTGGCAGTGATGGTGAGAGATTTAAATATTCTATTTTCTATAGATGGCATAGGTGTATATTTTTACATTTGTATATTTGTGTGTTTTTATAAATGTACTTTTATATTTGTATTTCTATTTTTACAAATATAAAAATCCTGTGCATAAGGCTGGGTGTGGTGGCTCATGCCTGTAATCCCAGCACTTTGGGAGGCTGAGGTGGGTGGATCATCTGATGTCAGGAGTTCGAGACCCACATGACCAACATGGAGAGACCCCATCTCCACTAAAAATAAAAAATTAGCCGGGTGTGGTGGCGCATGCCTGTAATTCCAGCTACTCGGGAGGCTGAGGCAGGAAAATCGTTTGAATCCAGGAGGCGGAGGTTGTGGTGAGATGAGATCACACCACTGCACTCCAGCTTGGGCAAGAAGAGCGAAACTCCATCTCAAAACAAACAAACAAACAAACAAAACAAAAAACTGTACATACAAAGAGTAAATATGTGCCTGGAGTACAATTAATAACTGTAAACAATAGATATATATTGCTTTTGTGTGTACATGGTTAATACAATACATAAAACATGTGCATACACAGGGTGTGTGCATGAGTGTATGTAAGCAGGATTATCTCAGCTTACCTCAACACCAGGCACATACATTGACTAATGTACTATACATAACCCTGAAGTCAATGGGTCTATATTCAGTACAGAGATTTAAGCTTTCATGCATGCATTCACATATATTTTAATTTGCAAATATATATATAAGAATATAGAACAGAGGTTACATGTATGTTTTCCTTAAAATAGAAACAAGATGGCTCCAAATCCCAAATGGGGGGTGGGGAGATGGGGAGCTGTCAGGTGGCTTCCTCTCTCTGTGACCATCTCGTTCTTTCCTAGCTGAACAGTACTCCAAGCATCCTGACTATTGTCCAGGCTTCATATGGGAAGAGAGATCCGGGAGTTCTGAGAGGTATCTAAGGGTTGCTATATCCTCCAGGGAAACTGTACTAACAGAAGCTTACCAACCACAGTTCTACACTAAGAATGCCAAGTTGTTATCAGCTTCTCCCGTGTGACAGAAAGGAAGCTCACGATGTTACGCTTTCATCCCACAAACTGGTCCAACAGCTGCAGTTTTTCACTCACTCAATTAGCTAAAAGTTCTTATTTAGGAGGTACTTACTTTAAAACAAAACAAAACCAAACCCCAATAGCCCAACAGAAATTCCATGAGGATGCAAATTATAACCAACTGTCTTAAGGTTATGTTAATAATGGAATAATGATGAATTGGGAAGAAAGACAAAAGAGTCATCAAGGACTTCACTTATTTTTATGTCTTGTTTATGTTCCCGCAGGATGATCCATTAGTAATATAATGCGCTTCCTCCTAAGGCTCCAGTTATATCCTTGTGATTTATGAGAGCTAAAAGCTCATCACTAACAGCACAGAAGGCACCCTCCACCATTGTTTTACCCCGACAACTGAACATTTAAACTCGATCTTTTCCTCATTTAGCAGCTAAGTTTTCATCATAGTATCTACATTGTTTAGACATATTATTTATCTTATATCAGCTGATGTATGACTCTCAAGAGAAAATAAACCACCTTCATTTTAAAAATTGAAAATGTACAGATGAATTTGCAGCAGAAAAAGTATGAAAAACAACACAGCATATGTTTTTAGAACATGGTTAAGAACATGGGTTTTAGAGTTAGACCACTTTGGCTAAAATCCCAATCCTATCACCTAATTCAGCCATGATTCTAGGAAATTACTTAATGTCTCTGAGTCTCAATTTCCTCAAAATGAGGCGAAGAACTGTACTTGTATCAGAGGGTTGTGGCACAAATTTAATGGGATGACTTATGTGAAGCAGTGTTTGTTAAATGAATATAAACTATCATGTTGAATAAATAAAATCTTTTCCAAAATGCAACACGATTTACATGTGTAGTAATTCTTGCAACCGTCTGGCATTTGTTAGGATTCTAGGGACACATACATAATTTGAACAGAAATGAAGGTAATGCCACACTAGATGAGATCCACAGTCCATCAGGGCATCACCCTCAAAAGATTAGCAAGAAATATCAAATGCATGAACAAATGCTCCTGCAATTTAACAATGTCCTTGGGATAAGCTCTTTGTTTCTCTTACTACAATGCCAAGTATAGAATAAGTACTCAACAAATGTGTGCTGAGTTCATCACCTGCCTACCACTTACTAGAGGTATGCTTAGAATCTCTCCCTCAAAGAGATCATAATCTAGTTTATCCACTCATTCCCCAATATCTACAAAGCACTACAGTGTGAACTAGTCTGTCATGGTCCCTATACTCAGGAGTTTAACTTCCACAAGAAACCTAATTTTGCCTTTTAGAGGAGGCGACACATACCATTTACTCTCTGCAATAAACATATACATACCCCTAATAATATTTAATTCTAAATATTATTAGAGCTAAAAGCTCTAATATATATGTGAACATATTATCTTTTAGCTCTAATAATATTTATTTTTTTCTTGCCTCTTCCAAACTTTAAAGAGCATCCCAATTACAATACTGTTGCATGTTTTAAGAAGAAATTCAAATTCAGCTTTGCATAATTTTTGCTGTAGTATAATTGTTTGTAAATCTTCCCTTAAAAAAAAAAAGCAATAGACCATTTTAAAAAAAGCCTCATTCCAAACAAATAAGATGAATTGCTGGGGGAAAAGGAAAGACCATTAAAAAAAAAAAAAGCCTCATACTAACCTTCAATATACCAAACAAATAAGAGGAATTGCTAGGGGAAGGAGTGAGGAGGACAGAGTCTAGCCCCTTCCATTCTGTGGTAAGACAGGCAGTACCTCCCCCATACCTTGGGGGGAAAAATTGAAAACATATAGTGGAGCACTGAATCCAAATACACTTGAATTTCAAATCAGTTTTCTAACCCCCTGCTTGGGTGACCCTGGAAAGGGAATTTCTTTGTGCATAATTTTTCTTGTCAGTAAATCTGAAAGAGTTGTTTTTGAGGATTATTAATTCATGCAGCAAATTTTTACTGAGCACCTGCCATATACTACATGGACAAAGTTTTAATAGTGCTGGGGGCACATCAAGAAACGAAACAGACAAAAATCCATGCCCTCATGGAGCTTCTATTCTATTAGGGAAAGATACACAATGAAAAACATAAATACATACCTATGTCCTACATGATAAACTGTAAGGAGATAAAACAGAGAAAGGGGTAAAAACTAAAGAGAGATGCAATTAATAAAATTTATAAATGAGTGGTCAAGGAAGCCCTCCCTGAGAGGTATCATTTCAGCCAAGAATAAAAGGATGTAAGGGAACCAGCCAAGTGGTTATGTGAGACAAGATTTAATCATAGTGCTTAATTAATCATATGTTCAGTAAATAATGCTGATTATTATCACGGCCTGTACAATATAAACAAAGAAAACACTAAACTTGGATTAAATATCCGGTCACTGCCACATTCATTTCTGAGGTCTTGAACCATTTATACTTATTACCTCTCTGAAATGGTTTACTCCTATGGAAAATAGGATAATAATACCTGCTCTTCTTACATCATTAAGAGGATAAAATGAGAAAATATGTGTAGAAGCACAAAGAAAACTGATAAAGAAACATAAATATTAGAACAGTTATGTTTCCTCTCAGGCTCTCTTTCAGAAATGACAGACCACCAGCCTCTTTTATTCACAGGGAATACAATGATTTGATAAGAGGCTCAGGAAGAGGGTTTCTAAGACGATAAAAATTACCTTCTTTTCTGTAGAGTCAGACGAACAACAGTAAGAGCTAAGACATGGGATCTAATTAAACTAAAGAGCTTCTGCACAGCAAAGGAAACTACCATCAGAGTGAACAGGCAACCTACAAAATGGGAGAAAATTTTCGCAACCTACTCATCTGACAAAGGGCTAATATCCAGAATCTACAATGAACTCCAACAAATTTACAAGAAAAAAACAAACAACCCCATCAAAAAGTGGGCGAAGGACATGAACAGACACTTCTCAAAAGAAGACATTTATGCAGCCAAAAAACACATGAAAAAATGCTCACCATCACTGGCCATCAGAGAAATGCAAATCAAAACCACAATGAGATACCATCTCACACCAGTTAGAATGGCAATCATTAAAAAGTCAGGAAACAACAGGTGCTGGAGAGGATGTGGAGAAATAGGAACACTTTTACACTGTTGGTGGGACTGTAAACTAGTTCAACCCTTGTGGAAGTCAGTGTGGCGATTCCTCAGGGATCTAGAACTAGAAATTCCATTTGACCCAGCCATCCCATTACTGGGTATATACCCAAAGGACTATAAATCATGCTGCTATAAAGACACATGCACACGTATGTTTATTGCTGCATTATTCACAATAGCAAAGACTTGGAACCAACCCAAATGTCCAGCAATGATAGACTGGATTAAGAAAATGTGGCACATATACACCATGGAATACTATGCAGCCATAAAAAATGATGAGTTCACGTCCTTTGTAGGGACATGGATGAAACTGGAAATCATCATTCTCAGTAAACTATCGCAAGAACAAAAAACCAAACACCGCATATTCTCACTCATAGGTGGGAATTGAACAATGAGAACACATGGACACAGGAAGGGGAACATCACACTTTGGGGACTGTTGTGGGGTGGAGGGAGGGGGGAGGGATAGCATTGGGAGATATACCTAATGCTAGATGACAAGTTGGTGGGTGCAGCGCACCAGCATGGCACATGTATACATATGTAACTTACCTGCACATTGCGCACATGTACCATAAAACCTAAAGTATAATAATGATAATAATAATAATAATAATAAAAGAAAAAAAAAAAAAAAGAGCTAAGACAGACAGAGATTGATTTCCAATCAAGGAAACATAAACACTAAACCAGGTAAACCTGCCAGGGCTCTGGCTGGACAGAACAGCCTCCTGTTTACTCTGGTCCTTGCTTGGTTCATTGTAAATTCCCCATCTGGGTGGCATCAATACCTCTCAACCTTTCTTTTGCCTTCCTACAGATTTAGTGCCTTCCATTCACTCATTCAATAAACATTTAACAAGCACAATCAACACAGAGCCAAGTGTGGATCTGGGTAAGAGGGTGAACTAAACCAGGACCCAACCTGAACAAATTCCCTGGGTACAGATGAGGGAAAAGTTGGGGACAAAGAAAGAACGGAATTCATCCACCCCACCTTCCAGATTCCTGCAGCCTGGACAAGTCTGAGCTTTTAAAATACTTCAGTAGGTAAATTGTAAACAAAATGAGAGCCCTCAGGCTACCACCATACTAGATTACACTTGGCAAGGCAACCCGAAACAAATCCAGATCCTGGAAATATGAATATTGAGGTGCCAGAGTATCTCCAGTCATTATTTAACAAATATGTATTAAATACCCGCCTAGTGCTAAACTCTTCTGTACCTGCTCTTGTCTAACCATTGTCCCTTTTCTTCCTGTGGCTCAGTACATAATTCAAGAACACACTCAAACTTTCCTATAGTGGAAAGTGTTTGGGAGTAGAAATACAAAAGTAATACAAATGCAAAGCTAATACAATGTCCAGTCTCACACTTCTCAATTAGTTTTGCTTCTATTAAAAGCTTCTACCAGCTCCTTCCAGGGCCTTCTGTGAACATTTTCTCTTGAAAATTCCCCTTTTAAAGTTTACAGATTTACAGATTTTTCCTTCTAGGCCTTACCCAAGAGAATTAAATAACAAATTAAGAATAGCAATCTTCTCTGTAGCACACTGCAGGGGAGAGAAAATGGCATCCCACTACCCTTCTAGGTTCCTTGGCTAGGTTACAAATTAAACTGACATAAGACAGGAGAAAGACTTATGTAAATATTTAATTACATAAGTATGCACAGGAGTCTCACAAAATAGGAGCCTCAAAGAAGGGTCAGATGATTGATGCTGATACAGCATCCCAAGTTACAGAAAGGCATCAGGGCTTGGGGCTTCTGGGAAAGGGGTGGCGACACAAGTTATGGGAGGGTGAGGGGAAGAAATGCACGGGGAATAAAGGTTGTCTTGTTATACAGATAAAAAGTCGGTAATAAAAGTTGTTTCTGAGCAGCCCTCAGAAGAGGTGATAGTCTGGGCATAGGGTCAACCTCTAGTCTCCCCTCCTGTGATCCAAGTTAATCTTCCCTGGTTGATAAAATTCCCAGGGAGGGGATTCATGACAATTGAGTTCCTTTTGGAGGATCTGTCTTTAGACAGATAAGAGGAGCTCAGAGAAAAGGCTCTGCATGCAAGTGGTGCTCAGAGAAAGCCTCTACTTGCACCTGCTGTTCCCCAAGTACCCTCAGTTCAAAGTAATGTTTTGGGATGACATTTCATGAACTCTTTTGGTATCCTTATATTGACATTATATCACCCTTTTGTAATCTGGAAGCAGAATACAAAATACTGAATGCCTACTATAGAGTAGGCAACCACATAATCTTTTAAACAACTTTTATCTACATTTTATAGATAAAATTGATGTAGACACTGAAAGGCTAAATACCTGTTAAAAATCAAACAGTAAATGACAGAGTCTTGCTTGGACCTTGAGTTTTCCATCTCAAAAGATGAGGCTCTTTAATTCTGTATCCCATGCTACCCTTACTGAGGCTGTCCAAAAAATACTAGAGAAAAGTTTCCTAACCCCTTTGGCCTTGTCTCCATGGTATCTGAGTATACCAGCTCTAAAATTCTAAAACATCACCTTAGTTATTAGGACTGATGATTCACATCGGGGCACATAAAGTGCTGTCTCTTTAAGGTTCACCCTCAATTCAAAATTTCTTTAAAGAAAGAGCTATTCTGTGTTTGTAGGCCACATGTAAGTTGTTCTGCTACTGGGCATCTTTATTCTCTTACGAATAAAAGGATAGAATTTTGTGCAAGGTCTACATCTGGAAGTATATCTTGCTTTCAGGTGAATTCTAGTTCATTGCTTTGAACTTTTCCAAATTCCTCGTGTCTAGAGTCTTGAGTGTATACTTGAGTAAAATAGTTGTTTGGAGTATTAATACCTGCTAAGTATCGTTTTCTTATAAAACCAAACTGCTTCTCCTTTACAATGTCCCAGCAGATATTTGGAGAAATAAAACATCAAATTTTAAACCTTTCCTGTAAAATTCTCATTATCAAATAAAACTCAGAAAAATACTCCAAAAAACTGTCTGTCAGAATATATTTTAAATACTAGAGTACTGGGTGGGGGTGGGGGTGGGGGGCAGAAAAATTCTTAAATCCCTGAACTGTATGTGTGCAGGGTAAACTCTATCTAAAGATAAACTGAGCTGACATTTGAGCAGTTGTCTAAAAAATAGATTTGCAGTTTGATTCCAGTCAAGTTAATTGCCTGCTAAAACAAACACTCCTCACAAGAATATAACAGAATCCAGATTTTTCCACAATACTAGGATACAACCAAAACTTTTTGACATAAGAAGAAAAAAACAGTGTGACCAATTCTCAAGAAAAAAGATAGTCAACAGAGATAAACCTCAAACCATTTTTAGATGTTAAAACGAGCAGACAAAATGTTAAAGCAGCTATTATAACTATGCTCAAGAATGCAAAGATAATACGCTTGAATAAAATGAGAAATTTCAGTAGAGAAATAGATTAAAAAGAAATAAATAGGGCCGGGCACAGTGGCTCACTCCTGTAATCCCAGCACTTTGGGAGGCCGAGGCGGGCAGATCACAAGGTCAGGAGATCGAGACCATCTTGGTCAACATGGTGAAACCCCCATCTCTACTAAAATACAAAAAAAAAAAAAATTAGCCAGACGTGGTGGCACGTGCCTGTAATCCCAGCTACTTGGGAGGCTGAGGCAGGGGAACTGCTTGAACCTGGGAGGTAGAGGTTGCAGTGAGCTGAGATCATGCCACTGCACTCCAGCCTGGTGATAGAGCAAAACTCTGTCTCCAAAAAAAAAAAAAAAAAAAAGGAAATTCTGCAGCATAAGAAGAATAAACCATCTTTATCTTTATCCAAGAGAAAAAAAATTGAAAAAGAGAAGAAAAAGGCATTGTCTCAGGGATTTGTAGTAAAATATCAAAAGATCTAGCATACCTGTAATCAGAGACGTACAAGGAGAGCAAATAATGAGACAGAAAATAAATTTGAAAAAATCATGGTCCCAAAGTCCCCAAATTTGATGAAAGACACAAATTTACAGATTCAAAAAGCTCAAAAAACACCAAACAGAATAAATATTTAAACCGTTATGTCTAGGTAGGCATAATCATAGTCAAATTGCTGAAAACCAGGAAACAGAGAAAAATCTTGAGTGCAGCCAGAATAATTAAATGAATAAACAAAAAACATTGCATACGGGGTAACAAAAACTTTCACTGATTTATCATCAGAAACTACGGAGTCCAGCAGACAGTGGAACATTTTTAAAATGCTCAAAAAACAAAACTGTCAATTCAGAATTCTATCTAAAGCAAAAATATCTTTTAAGAAGAAAGGCAAAATAAAAATTTTTTTTTTTTTTTGAGACAGTGTCTTGCTCTGTTCCCCAGACTGGAGTGCAGCGGCATCATCACAGTTCACTGTAGCCTCAACCTCCTTGGCTCAACCAATCCTCCCACCTCAGCCTCCTGAATAGCTGGGACTACAGGCATGTGCCACCAACCCTAGCTAATCAAAAAAAAAAAAAAACTGTAGACAGTGGGTGTCTCCCTATGTTGCCTGGGCTGGTCTTGAACTCCTGGGCTCAAGTGATCCTCCCACCTCAGCTTCTCAAAGTGCTGGCATTACAAGTGTGAGCCACTGCATGTAGCCAAGAAACATTTTCTGTGTACAAGAAATAATAAAAAAACTAAGAGGATTTGTCACTAGGGTATCTTCACTACAAGAAATATTAAAGGAACTTCAGATTCAATATCAGCTGTTATCTTTAGAAAGAAACAAACAGCATAAGAAATATAGCAATTATGTGAGAATATACAATAATTTTTCTTTTAACTTCATTAAATATGGCAATTTAGAGCAAAAGCTATAACATTTTCTTGTGCAGTTTGTAATATATGCAGATGTAATAGATATGATAACTAGCATAAAGGATAGTGTTAGAGAAATGAACCTGTAAGTTGCAAGGGTTTTAGATTTTGTGTGAAGTTGATAGAATATTAATAGATAAAATTCAAAAGTGGGTTGGGAAGGAGGAGCTAATGAAAAAAAAACCAGAAAAAATCCCAAAATATTAATTTATTAAACATTTCCCCTAAATATTCCTAATAATAAAATCAGAAATTTTCAGAATAGATTTAAAAAAAAAACAAGTCTCATCTATATGCTATCTATAACTGAAAGTAAATGCTTCTGAAAAGGCACACCATGTAAACAGTAAGTATATAAAGGATGGAGTTGCTATATCAATATTGAGTAAAATAGACTTTAAGAAGAGAATAATATTACTGGAGAATAACATTTCATAATGTTCTAATTCACAACTCATCAGGAAGGCATAATCTTAAATGTGTATATAAAGACATATCAGGCAAAAATGAACAGAATTAAATGGAAAAAATACTATTTCACCGTTACAGTTGAAGATTTTAACACCCCTTTCAACAAATGACAGAAAATAAAAATCAAAGAAAATAAAAATCAGCCCAAACATAAATGATGTGAACAACATTATCAACCAACTTAATACATAAAGAACACCTAAAAACTGCAGAACACATGTTCTTTACAAGTTCACTTGGTATATCCACGAAGACTGATCATATGTAGAGCCATAAAACCCAGTTCTCAATTAATTAAAAAGGATTGAAATCAAACAGAGTATGTTCTCTGACCATAATGGAATTAAATTATAAATCAATAACAATAAGATATCTAAAGACCACAACGTTTTGAAAATTGAACAAAATACTTAAAAATCCGTGGGTCAAAATTTAAAAATCACAAGAGAAATCAGAAAATATTTAAAACTGAATGATGATAGAAATACATCATGTCAAACTTTGAGGTATATAAAGTGTACTAAGAGAAATGTTTAGAGCTTTAAATGCATCTATTTGAAAAAAAGGTATAAAAATCAGTGATCTAATGTTCCAACCTAAAACACTAGAAAAAGAACAAAACCTAAAGTACAAGAAAGGAAATAATAAAGAACATAAATTTGTGAAATAGAAAACGAGAAAATTAAGGAAGCCAAATTCATTTTTTGAAAAAATAAGTCATCACTAATATTTTACCATTCATTCTATCTCTGATTTTGTCTGTCTAGCTAGAAGTTGATCCATTTTATTGATCTTTTCAAAGAACTAGCCAGCATTTGGTTTTATTGAGTTGGCTCTATTGCTCTTCTTCTTGCTGATAGATATTAAAAAGATACAGAATATTACAAACACCTTTATGCCAACAAATTTGACAGCTTAGATGAAAATAGCAAATTTCTTTTTTAAAATATCAACTTACCAAAATTGACACAATATGATATAGAAAATCTAAAAAACAAGGAAACAAAAACAAAAGGACAGCAGCAAAAACAAAATAAGAAACCCTATCTATATCTATTAAAGAAACTGGATGCTCAAAAACCTGCTTGCAGAGAAAATATCAGGTCCGGATGGTGCTCTGTTGAATTCTATCAAACACTGCAGGAAGAAATAACACCTTTCCTTCAGAAAGTAAAGGAGAAAGGAATACTTCCAAACTTGTTTTTTTTTTTGTTTGTTTTGTTTTTTTTAAATTTTAGGTTTGGGTGTACATGTGAAGGTTTGTTCACAGAGAAACACATGTCATGGGAGTTTGTTGTACATATTATTTTATCACCCAGGTATTAAGCTCAGTACCCAGTAGTCATCTTTTCTGCTCCTCTCCCTCCTCCTATCCTCCCCTGTCAAGTAAACCCCAGTGTCTGTTGTTTCCTTCTTTGTGTTCATGAGTTCTCATCATTTAGCTCCCACTTACTTATAAGTGAGAACATGCAGTATTTGGTTTGCTGTTCCTGCATTAGTTTGCTAAGGGTAATAGCCTTCAGCTCCATCCATGTTCCTGCAAAAGACATGATCTTGTTTTACGGTTGCATAATATTCCATGGTGTATATATATACCACAATTTCTTTATCCAGTCTGTCATTGATGGGCATTTAGGTTGATTCCAAGTCTTTGCTATCGTGAACAGTGTGGCAATGAACATTGGCACACATGTGTCTTTATGGTAGAATGCTTATATTCCTCTGGGTATATACCCAATAATGGGATTGCTGGATCAAATGACAGTTCCATTATTAGCTCTTTGAGGAATCACCATACTGCTTTCCACAATGGTTGAACTAATTTACACTCCCACCAACAGTGTATTAGCGTTCCCTTTTCTCTGCAACCTCGCCAGCATCTGTTAATTTTTGGCTTTTTTGATGACAGCCATTCTGACTGGTGTGAGATGGTATCTCATTGTGGTTTTGATTTGCATTTCTCTAATGATCAGTGATACTGAGCTTTTCTTCATATGCTTGTTGGGAAGATGTATGTCTTCTTTTGAGAAGTGTCTGTTCATGTCCTTTGCCCACTTTTTAATGGGGTTGTTTTTCTCTTGTAAATTTGTTTAAGTTCCTTATAGATGCTAGATGTTACACCTTTGTCAGATGTATAGTTTGCAAAAATTTTCTCCCATTCTGTAGGTTGCCTATTTACTCTGTTGATAGCTTCTTTTGCTGTGCAGAGGCTCTTACCTTCAGTTAGATCCCATTTGTCAATTTTCGCTTTCGTTGAAATTGCTCTTGGTATCTTTGTTGTGAAATCTTTGCCTGTTCCAATGTCCAGGATGGTTATTGCCTAGCTTGTCTTCCAGAATTTTCATAGCCAAACTGGTTTTATCAAGTCAGTACCTAAATCCAAACAGTGATAAGTGATAGGGGAAAAAAGGAAATATGGAACAAGGAAAAGGAAAATCAGGAGCATGGAAGCAGGGTGGGCTGCAGCTTTGAAAATGGTGCTCACCTCATTGAGAAGGTAACATGGGAGAACAGACTTGAAGGAGGTGAGGGCCCATGGGGATCTTTGTCTGAACAGCACCTTGTGCAAAGGAATGTGCCTGGAAAGGCAAGGAGGCGAGCGTGCTATTCCAAAGACCCAAGCTAGGAAGATTTATCAAGGAAGATGAAAAGGATCAACTGTTCAACATTAATGTTAGTTAAATAAATGAGGAATTAGCAAAGTAGCGGTCCTTGGTGATCTTAAAGAGAGCAGATTTGTGGGACGGGTAGGACTGAAGTAGGCTTAAGAGAAAATGGCAGAGGGCCCGGTGCGGTGGCTCACGCCTGTAATCCCAGCACTTTGGGAGGCAGAGGCGGGTGGATCACAAGGTCAGGAGTTCGAGACAAGCCTGGCCAACATGATGAAACCCTGTCTCTACTAAAAATACAAAAATTAGCTGGGCGTGGAGGCACGTGCCTGTAATCCCAGCTACTCAAGAGGCTGAGGCAGGACAACTGCTTGAACCCAGGAGGCGGAGGTTGCAGTGAGCCGAGATCGCCGCATTGCACTCCAGGCTGGGTGACAGGGAGAGACTCTGTTAAAATAAATAATAATAATAATAATAATAATAATAATAATTTTTTAAAAACAGAAAAAGAAAAAGAAAATGGCAGAACTGGATCTAATGAGTATGGACACCTCTTTTGATGGGTTGTGACTCAAAGGGAAACAAAGAAATTAGACAGCAGCTGGAGAGGAAAATGGGGTCAAGAAAAGGGTCTTTTATTTGTTTAATATAGGTGAAATGTGTTTACATGGTGATGGATATGATCAAAAACCAAAGAAGAGCAGGGAGAGCTGCTAGAGGAATGCCCTTGACCAGATGTCAGGTACGTCTCCTGTATAAGGAGTTCTCTCAGTTCTCTCTGACCCCTTTCAAAGGAATTCTGAAATCCTCTAAAACCATCACTGCCATCAATTCAACAGTTTCTGAAACACTATGAAAATACGTTCGCAATTTCATTGAGTAAATTATTAATATAAATAATTACTAGAGCATTTGAGAAAAAGTTAGAGTGAACTCTTGAAACAAGTCCAATGTGGCTCTGATCCATTTAATAATCCAATCAAGCCCCCCAAGAAGCTCCTTCTCCTTTTGTTTCTTCTTTGTGTTTTACAGATCATATTTTGCTACTTTCTGAGGCACTTGCTCAAAAATTTATTTTTCTTGATTCAGGTTCAACTTTATATAATACCCTTAAGCAAACACACAACTTAATTTCTTTCTTTTTTCTTTTTTTTTTTTTTTTTTGAGATGGAGTCTTGCTCTGTCACCCAGGCTGGAGTGCAGTGGCGCAATCTCAGCTCACTGCAAGCTCCGCCTCCCAGGTTCACGCCATTCTTCTGCCTCAGCCTCCCAAGTAGCTGGGACTACAGGCGCCCGCCAGCACGCCCGGCTAATTTTTTATATTTTTAGCAGAGACGGGGGTTTCACCATGTTAGCCAGGATGGTCTTGATCTCCTGACCTCATGATCCGCCTGCCTTGCCAATTTCTTAAAGTACTCAAAAATGAAGTCTATGAGAGGTGTTCCACACAAGAATGTGTGCGTGGAATTTTAATTTTTCCAAGGCTGTTGCCATAGTTTCTTTGGCAGCAAAACTACATATAGTGAACTAATTAAGGATTTAAAAAACATTGTTAGACAATTTAGACCCACACTCTCTGAAGGTTAGTTTAAAAGAAATAATGAGTAAAAGCAAGTAAAAGTGTATACCCAAGAGTAAAAAATCACAAAATGTTTTTTATTAGTGTTAATTCCTTTGCTCCCCTAACCAGAAGACATTAACAACATGTTAGATTTCCTGCCAAGTTAGATAGTATGCACAAGAAAGATCCAACTCTCAACAAGATTTGATTAGTAAAGAGGGAGGGCAAGAACCCACGGGCATCTAATTTTCATTAACTCAAAGGAGAAATAATGGATAGAAAATGCAAGCCAGAATTCTAGATAATACAAAATATACAAAACCAAGCATAAAGAAACGGTTCCCTTTCACCTAAAGGTTGTGAGCTAAAAGCACACAGGTCAATAATCTGCTTTGAATAACTAACCTATTTTTAGTTTATCAAACAAATCCTATAAGCAGTTACAATTGTTCTTAAAGCTATTAAGAAGTGGTGAAACTGGTGAATCGCTGTTAGGAAGACTGAGTCCTCAAACAAGGTGAAAGCAGGAAATCTAGGCGGTAAGCCCATGTCACACCCTGATTTCTTCCTGAGAATGTGGGCATAATCTGGAGACCTTGATCGTCTACTTTGATGACAGCATAGAGCACCAGGGATAGGAGATAAACCTCAGGGTTTGGCCAAGATGGGAAACCAAGGAATCTAAATGCAGGGAGTGGTATTACCCAACCAGATTTCAAAACTTGTTATAAAACTAGTCACTAAGATAATGTGGTACTGGCACAAGGATAGATAAATAGACTAATGGAACCAAATCAAATTCATACCTACACAAAAACTCAACTAATGACAGAAAACACACTGAAAACAAATGAGGAAAGTACAGATTGTTTGACAGAGATAGAATATTTGAAAACACATATGGGGGAAGAAAAGGCAATTGGATGTCTACTAAAAAAAAGGAAATTGGATACCTACTTCACATCCAACACCAAAATCAATTCCAGGTAGATAAAATACTTAAATGAGGCCAGGCGGGGTGGCTCACGCCTGTAATCCCAGGACTTTGGGAGACTGAGGCGGACAGATCACCTGAGGTCAGGAGTTCGAGACCAGCCAAGTCAACATGGCGAAACCCCATCTCTACTAAAACTACAAAAATTACCCGGGCATGGTGGTGGACTCCTGTAGTCCCGGCTACTCGGGAGGCTAAGGGCAGAAGAATCTCTTGAACCCAGGAGGCGGAGGTTGCAGTGAGCTGAGATTGTGCTACTCCACTCCAGCCTGGGTGACAGAGCAAGACTCCATCATAAAAAAAAAAAAAAAAAAAAAGTCTTAAGTGAGAGAGGCAGAAGTTTTAGAAGGCAGTATAGGAGACTATCTTTATGTCTAAAGATCAATTTTTTAAAAAACTGAGTTAAAATTAAAACGTTAATTCTTTAAAAGATAAAATGAGGCCAGCTGCAGTGGCTCATGCCTGTAATCACAGTACTTTGGGGAGGCCAAGGATGGTGGATTGCTTGAGCTCAGGAGTTCAAGACCAGCCTGGGCAACGTGGAGAAACCCTGCCTCCACAAAAAATACAAAAATTAGCTGGGCATGGTGGTGCCTGCCTGTGGTCCCAGCTATTTGGGAGGCTGAAGCGGGAGGAATGCTTGAGCCCCAAAGGTGGAGGCTGCAGTGAGCCGTGATTGCACTAAGCACTCAAACTGGAGTGACAGAGCAAAACCCTATCTCAAAACCAAACAAAACATAAAAACGCTAAAATGAGATGAGAAGACAAGGAAGGCAAAAACTAAAAGGACTTATTTATGAATCATAAATCTGCACAGCAATCTAACATGGTAACTACCAGCCACATAAAGCTATTTTATTTAAAATGTAATTACCAGTAGCTCTAGACACATTTCAGGTACTCAGTAGTCATACGTGGCTGGTAGCTACTCTACTTGCCCTAATACGGAACATCATCATCTCAGAAAGTTCTCTTTGGACAGCACTGATCTAGAACATATACAGCATTTTTAAACTTCTAAAATAAACAACTAAAAAACTGGACAAAGAGCATTCATAGATATTTGACAAAACAAAAACACAAAAATTTACTATAAGCATGCAAAAAGGTGTTTCAACTTCATTTGTAATCAGAGTGAGGCAAATGAAACTCACCTGATACAATTTCAGACACCCCCACATTTGGCAAAGGATTAAAAATCAGATAATATCAGATATTAAAGGAGATGCAGATAAGCAAGTGACCCATGACAGCCACTGTGGAAGCAGTCTGGCTTTATTCAGTCATGTTGAACACTGACACCCAGCACTTCTACTCTAGAGAAGTGATTCTCCACCTGAGCTGAATAGTGTCCTGTGCCCCACTATTTAGGGCAGTGGTGTGTGGAGACACACATACAACACACAGTTCTACCATCATTAAGCTGGCAGGAGGCCAAGGATAATAAAATTCCTGCAATTAAAGGAATTATTCCTTCTGTACTATGTATGGAGGTATGAACAAAAATCAAAACATTAGAATAACATTTTAAAAATTAGCCAGATTTAGTGGTGTACACGTAGTCCCAACTACTTGGGAGGCTGAGGCAGGAGGATTGCTTGAGCTCAGGAGTTTGAGGCTGCAATGGGCAATGACTGTGCCACTGCACTCCAGCCTGGGCAACAGAGCGAGAACCTGTCTCTTAAAAAACAAAACAACAACAAAATTAGAAACGGCCCAAACAATGTCAGCTATAAAATGGGTACATAAATTGCATGTAATGGAATACCACAGAAATGGAAATAAATGACCCTTAATTACAGATGTCAACATGGGTGCTTCTAACGAATATGAAGCTGAGTGAAACTAGCAAGATATGTGAATATAAACATATGCTTAAAATTTATATAAAGAACAAAAATAGCCAAACACAAAATTAATTTGGGGATAAGTACATATAAAACAAATCAAAACAAAAAAATGCAAGGGGATTGCTAACAAAAAATTAGGATAAGGCTACCTCTGAGAGAGAGGGAGGAAGATATTCTCTTTGGAAGGTCATACAAGGGCCTTCTAAGTTTGGTAATGCTTCATTTCTTTAACTGGGTAGTAAGTTAAGATGTTCATTTAAATATATTTATTTATATGTATGTTTTACACATCTCCATATATTTGATAAATTTCACAATTGTTTTAAAAGCCAGCTTAATTACCTACTAGCAGAAAGGATCCGTGGCCTTTCTGAACATTGCTAATAATAATACTGCCACCTACCTCATGGAGTTGTTCTGAAGTTCAAAGGACATAGAAGTGTGAGTGATTGTGATGGCGGATATTTTACAGAATAGGAAACACAGGAGGTAAACATGTCCCTAAAGATTTCATTCTGGGTACTGTCCAGGCCCACAGAGTCTAGAATGTCTAAGCAGTTATTTAAGTGAAGAAGGTACTGAAGTGTCTGTGTTTTCACTGTAGAATGAGAAATCCCGTGTTCAATTCAACCCATGGGAGAACCATCATAATGAAGTGATAGCAAATTTTTCAATAAATGCGTAAATATGAGCTTTTATTGTTATGTTGTTGTAATAATGACCACAGTACTGAAAGGATCTGGAAATCATGTCACAGAAGAAGAAATTATTTAAGATCTGTTTATACTAAAATTTAGGCTAAATGATAATAACAATGACACAACTGTCCTCATTTTTGGGATAAACAACAGACATAGATCTATTTGTTAAGGGTTCTTCCAGAGGATGGACTGGAGAGACTGGAGGAATTTAAAAGTCAGTACACTTCTGGTTCAATATAAAAAAGAACTTTTTGACAATCAGTGAGAAGACACACAGAATAGACTGTATAATTCCCTTGCACTTGAATTATTCAGATAAAGACAGTTTGGCAGAGACTCCTGTATCTGATGAAAACATGTATTTTAAAAATAAACTATGTCAAATTAAAAATACAGATAATAGGCTGGGCACAGTGGCCCATGCCTGTAATCCCAGCACTTTGGAAGGCCATGGCAGGAGGATTGTTTGAGCTGAGGAGTTTGTGAGACCAGCCTGGGCAACATGGCAAGACCTCATCTTTACTAAAAACAACAACAACAAAAAATCAGCTGGGCATGTGGCCATGTGCCTGTAGTCCGAGTTACTTGAGAGGCTGAGATGGGAGGATCACTTGATCAAGCCTGGAAGATTAAGGATGCAGTGAGCTATGATCACACCACTGCACCCCAGCATGGGCGACAGAGCAAGATCCTGTCTCAAAAAAAAAATAAAACAAAATAAAAATACAAATAATAAAACTTTCTGTCATATTTATTTCAAAAGCTAGCTGTCCTGCTTGATATCCATCAACTACAAATAACTTATTTTACCTCTTGGAGCCCCAATTTCCTCATCTGTAATAAGATATCTTTCCTTCAAGGTTATTTGGTAAAAATCAATGTGATATACATGGAAGTTGCCTAGCACTGATGTTCCATAAGTGCTCAGTCACCAGCTATAATCTCTAAAATTATTATTAAAGGCTTCTAAACTTGTTCCTAGCTAGATAAATAAAAAATGACATCAGTGCAAGGGGGGTGGGGGGGAAAAACTTTCACATTTGAAAACAGCCTAAGTAAGAACTTGTATCTGTTACTTGAAGGAAAGTGGCAAAACTGATATCCCTGGATCAGTTTCTTTAAAATGTTATCAAATGGCCTCTGGTCTCCCAGAAAGTTTCCTTGAACATGCTTCGTTCAGAAATCTTCACTCATAAAAAATCTCTTAAATTTCACGACCCTAAAGAACTTTCTAGTTTGCTGAAATAAAAATAAGACAGGAATTATGAAGATAAGACTTAGCACAGCAAACTACATCCTATTTACTACAATAAATAAATACTCAGGCCATCAGCTTTTAAAAATATCTAAAGCTAAGAAAAAGAATATACATATACATGACTATTTATATCCTCTATATTTAACCTGCAGAAACCCAATCTTTAAAAAGTCAATGTCTCTAAACAGGAAATGCTGCACTTCAAGATTAAACCACGGTAATTTATTATAAGTAAATAAGTATCCTACAAACAACTTTACTATAAGGACCCTTGTAAATGTCAAGCTGTTCTCCATGAACATAATAATGGCGGAATCTCAGAGAGTTTAAAATTGTATGCAGTTTACTATAGTTATCTTTCTATTCTGTGGAAGCAGTCTGCTACACTCTGGTTTTTAGCTTGGTTCTGTTTTTTACTTGAGTTTCAAACCTAGCTTCAAATTACTAGTTGATGGTGTTGATGGTCACATACTGTAAAGAAGTTGGTGGCTTCGCTGAAATTAAAACCAACTCCTATTTACCACCCTTCTTTTCAAGCACAGATCAATTATTTACGACCAGGTTCACCAACACTATGTTTTAGGAGGCAGTCCATCTGAAGCCAGCTATAAATAAAGTAAATAGAATCTGACCTCAAAACTTCTTGACTCCACAGAGAACTGAAAGAAGATGGGAGGGGAGAAGCAAAGGAAAAAAAAGAGGAAAGAAAAAGAAAAGAACAAAAGAAGCCAACATCCAATGAGCTGCTTCTATGCCAGAATTACAATTTTATTTCATTCTTGGTCAATTTGTCATCATTTAATTCTCACAACCCCATAAGGTAGTATTATGTTCCTCTTATTTAAGATTGAGAAACTGCAGCTCAAAAAGGCTAAATTGCTTACTGGGGCCACAAAATAAGGAGGAAAACCAGAATTTGACGTGGGGTCTGTCTGATTCCAAAGCCTGGACACTTATTTTCTACATCAGATAAAATAATTTTCAATGTTTTTAGGTGTGAGTCGTTTAGGAATTTTTAAAACAAAAAGGAATTAAATAGTTCCAAATTATAGCGTGGATAGCAGAAAACCATGCACATAAGTTTTTAACCGCCTCTAAGAATCCAAAATGTAAGGTTGTCACCATTATGCATGAGATGCACGTGAAATTATACAGAGAGAAAGAACAGGAAACCTCAAGTGGAGATTGCTTGGAAAGAGTGACGAAGCCACATCTAAAAGCAAGACAAAGACAGGGAGTGTCAAGTACTCATAGCCTCTTACCTGCTGTACTTCACTTTCTCCATTTGAGATTTTCTCAGTGTAAACAAAGGAGTTGAATATCCGCTGCAATGAAAAGAAAATGAACATGAGATTTGCTAAATAAGTCATTTTCTATATGAGTTTGTATGTGAATAATTTGTTTACAACAAATAGAATCTAGTAGAAAAAAAATTTTAATTAAAATGCAGTAATTTTACAGAAAGAAACCTAAGTATCAGCCAAAGTCAATCACACTTATGTAAGCAATATCCAGGCACCTCTGTAGTGAAATAAACCAGGTGTTACACTATATTTTTCATTTTCAAAAATACATTTAATTATAGATTTCCGGAGTCCATGCCATTTTATCCGACTGGTATAATCTGACCAAATTGTGTTTCTCATTTAAATCCTGTACTCCCTGAATGCTGTAATTGTTTACAGACACTAACATCTAATGCAATAAAGATCTTTAAAAGGGATTCTTTTCATATCCTCTCATGTCCCTGTTCAGTCAGTACCTACCCAATATTATCTATCACCTTCGTTACTCAAGCACCCCATCGGGAGAATAACATAATAGGGCTTGCCAAATATGTGTGGACTTAAGAGAAGATCCAGTTCTTACATGCCAGGAAATATGACAGCTGTGCCAAGACATTAGGCCAAACTACAGCACACAAGCACACACATTCTTCCACTGGTCCCTGCCTAGCTGGTACCTACTCCTCCATACATTGCGTCTATTTAAAATGTCTCTGCAGACTTACGACTTTACCAATCTGTACCGTTACTGAGTAATCACAAGAGATTAACATATAACAAACTAAAAAATGAGAATCTAAGTTATGTATCTGTTAGAGGAGCAAAAAAAAAAAAAAAAAAAGAAAAAGAGCAGCAGCCTTATCATTTATCTTCAAGCTTTAAAGATACCACTGAACTCTCCAGATAAGTAAGGAGTCAGACCTGGAGATGTCAGCCAAAATTTCCTTCTTCCTTTCCATCCTGCTGCCAAGGGTTTGTCAGCATCTGGGACAGCTTCCCAGATGGCCTAACACACCTGCATGGTTGTGGCACAGAAGACAAGTGAAGCCAACTTCATCATGCAATGTACATCTAAACAGACCAAATGAAGGAAGATCAAGCTGCTGGGGCTTAGAGGGAGGTTTTGGTCGGGGGGTGGAGTGCAGGGTGGAGGGAAGCAAACAAACTTGAGAAGGACTAGGATGAAATTACAGTCTGGAAAATTATAATTACAAATCATGGTGCCTCCCATCATTCTCCAATGTGCCACTCATTACTCAACAGATGTTTATTGTCATTTTCTTTTCTGAAAATGACTCTGTTGGTAGGAAAGTTCATTACAGGTTTCTAGTAATGTTCATAATGATATTATCATTGGCTAATATCTACTGAATACTTACCATGGAGTGGACACTATTCTAAGCACATTACATTTATTTATTTAACTCTCATGAAACACCTTTGTGATAGGCACTATTATTATCTCTACATAGATGAGGAAACTGAAGCATATTTACCAAGTGCCTAGGGCAATCCAGATATTGTGCCTCATGTATATATTTTATTTAATGTTCATTTAAAATTACTGTAGCTTTAAAGATGAAAAACTAAGAGTCTGGGAGATTAAATAACATACCCCCAAATCACTTGGCAAGGCTGGAATCTGAACCCAGGCAATGTGACTTCAGATCTGGCGCTCCTAACTATATTGTCTTATAAGAATTTGCTACCTGATTGCTTTACATACATTAAAAGATGCTGCAGTCCTGAGCTAACACCTGAACATAATGCAGATCAACAATCCCTATGTGTAATTTCAAAATTCAAAAGGCTCTGAAAATAAAAAGTTTTACATAACACATTTGTTAGCAAAATATGAAATAGCCTGAACTTATTTGGCAGTAAATCCTAACTTGAACTGATGTGTATGTATAGTCCTTGTTAAACCACTTAGTGTGCTATTTATACATTTTGATGCAGATCTCAACCAATGTATTTGATTATGGGGCTCTGCTCTAGATACCACTACAGGTGTTTTACATTCGGGGGCATTAGGATTCTAAATCCTGAAATACTCATTTTGGAAGAAGGATTAAGAACCTACGGACCTCTTCCAGATCTTTGGGGGACATCTTAGTTCACTACATTATAATGCTCTTAGAGGCCTGGTCAATGTCATTACCACCCATGCCCCCCAGAATATATTCTCTATTCTCATACAATTTGATTTCCAAAAGCTGTTAAATAGTGCCAACAGTACATTTTTATTAAAAGTAACATAATTCATGTAGTGACTCCAGATCTTGATAAACATGGTCAATTTCTTATTTCCTTTCTGGCAGTGATATTCCAATTGATACAGTATCTGTTCTATCTTGGCAAATGCTTCCACCGAGTTGACTGATGAAGGAGGCATGAACTACTCCAGATCCACCCTGCTCAAGCCAACACCCACAAAGGGCCAAATCAGATACTTCCTTCTCTTTTTTGTTAAAACAAAGGTGAATTCCTCAGTAGTAATAAAGAATATATGCCCGGAAGGGTTCGAGAAGCTGTGTTTTCATCCCTATTTTACTCATTTATTATCTTAACAGGAGTGATTACTAATACTTTTATCTTAGTAGATCTTTTTATGACATAACCATTTTTATATTCTTCATATCTAATAAATGTGGGTGGGCAAAAGAAAATTTTAAAAGCAAGAAAGATGTTTTAAATGTAAGCAGTAGTGATTCTATAGACTACCTATTTTGTATAACCCTGTATCGACCCCAGAAGTGAAAGGGGATGTGTTAGGTCATAGTTCGGGGCTATCACCAAAGCAAAACATTTTTTTACCCCTTCTCCTTCCTCAAGTAGTTGGGGTGTGGGATGGAGAGGAGCTTTAAGAACTTTAGTGAGATGCCATGGGAAGCCAGTAGAACCTAGACAAGTAACTCATGACTTAACCGATCAGCCACATTTGGTGCAAGGTGAAAAGTTCAGGCTTAGGCTGGGCGCGGTGGCTCATGCCTGTAATCCCAGCACTTTGGGAGGCCTAGGTGGGCAGATCACCTGAGGTCAGGAGTTCAAGACAAGCCTGGCTAACATGGTGAAACCCCATTTCTATTAAATATACAAAAAATTAGCCAGGCATGGTGGTGCACACCTGTAATCCCAGCTACTCGGGAGGCTGAGGCAGGAGAATCGCTTGAACCCAGGAGGCAGAGGTTGCAGTGAGTCAAGATCGCACCATCGCACTCCAGCTTGGGCAACAAGAACGAAATTCTGTCTCAAAAAAACAAACAAAACAACAACAAAAAAGTTCAGGCTTATGTGTGTGCACAAGATCTCAAACTACAGGGTGAATTTTCACTATGCTCTAGGTCAGTGGACAGTAATTGTCTTTCTTAAAATGCAGGGCCTGCTAAGCCCAGCTCTCAAAGGCTTAGTACTTTTATACTTTACAATTTCACATAAATTATTGCATTTGATCTTCGTAACAACTGTATGTGGTAGGCAGGGCAGGGGTCTGAAACCACATTTTACAGACTAAAAAACTACACTTCCAAAGGTAGAAAATATATCCCAGGTAAAAAGTTGAAGCATTGAGGCCTAAATCTAGACCTTGAGTTAAAAACAGGCATTGTATTTAGCAAAGCTATTAAACAAATTCATTCATATCACCTTCTTCTTCTGTATAGCCTAGGAATCCTAATACCTGCATGTAGGAAAAAAAATGAACATTTGGGGTTTTTTTTCTGTCCATTTTATTTTAAGCAAGATATATTGTCCAGGGTAATTAAAGAATCCCAGACAAAGGTTTTATTTTTTATTACTTCTATTGCTATGTAAAATTATAAAAGAAATAGAGTACGGGGCTTTTGGGAGCTTTTGATTTTAATGCAAGAGCCAGGAATTCAAAATGATACATCTAGCCAACATTTTTGTGACTTCAGGGTAAAGATTTTCCTGGTTAATAGAGGACTTGGAAAATGGAAATGGAAAGGAACATTTTTCCTAAAACATGAAAATGATCGGCCACTGGGAGTGGTGGCTCATGCCTGTAATCCCAGGATTTTGGGAGGCTGAGGCAGGTGGATCACTTAAGCTTAGGAGTTCAAGACCAGCCTGGCCAACATGGCAAAACCTCGTTTATATGAAAAAATATAAAAATTAGCCGGGTGTGATGGCACCCACGGGTAGTTCAGCTACTCAGGAGGCAGAGGTGGGAGGATCACTTGAGCCCAGGAGGCAGAGGCTGCAGTGAGCCAAGATTGTGCTACTGCACTCCAGCCCGGGTAACAGAGTCAGACCATGTCTCAAAAAAAAAAAAAAAAGTAAAAGAAAAAGGAAAAGAAAATGAAGGGCCATCATGACAGGTCTGATCCTTCAGTCCTCTTGGATGATTTACTCACAGTAACAGGGTTAGGGTAGGCAGGGTGAGCATTCTGCTTTCTATTCCAAGTTGTCACTTTCCTTTATCCCAACTCCCCAGAGGGCTAAAGGAATCCCAGAAATCTGAACTCTCAATGTGAACGCAACCCCAAGGGAGTCAGAAGTTAACTCTCCTCACTTTGCAAATCCCTGGAAATGAAGCCAAAGATACTGCACAGCCCTGCCCATTACTCTTTCTTGTTTTTAAAATTCTTCATCAAATACTAAAACTAAAAATATGTTTTATTATACATAGTGAACAGATTAAAATAGGTGAAGAGTTTTAAAATGTTATTTTAAATAGAAACATTTCACAGAATCTTGTTAATTTATTTCTGTAATTAAAAGAAAACAAGAACAAAATGTCTTATTCTTATGTGCATGGTAACTGAGCACTCTGATTTAGAGACAAAACTGACCTTTCTCTCATTAATGCATGCACCTTGGAAAACTGGCGGTATCTTCTCAAGTTAATTATATGGATATTTATGACTCAGCAATTGCAATCCTTGGTATACACCTTGCAGACACATGGTTGTGTGTTCATCAAAAGACAAGTACAGTATACAACAATGTTCACCCAGCAAAACTACTCGTAGTAGCACCTACCTAGAATACTCAAATGCCTATCAGCAATAGAAAATTAAACTGTGGTGAATTCACATAACAGAATATTCAGTGATGAGAATGAAAAACGATTGCAACATGCATCAACATGATGAATCTCACAAACATGATACTGAGTGAAAGATGCCAGACACTAGCATACAAAGGGTATAATTCCATTTACATAAAGTTCAAAACCAGGCAAAACTAATCTAGCCTGTTAAAAGTCAGCATAGTGGTTGTTCTTTGTGGGAGAATGAATAGAATAGGGCATAAAAGGAGCTTCCGGGATGCTGACATTTTCTGTTTCTTGATGTGGTTGCTGGTTACCGGATGTGTTCACTTTTGTGAGAATTCATCAAGATGTACACTTAAAAGACTGTGCATTCTTCTGTATGCTATGCTTCAATAAATTTACTTTAAACATACATTCTAGGTAGTCTCTCTAAAATATACTCTACTCAAATGTTTTTGTAAACACACAATTGTTTTGTATATTTTTAAAACTATTTATGCATTCTTAAAAAGGAAGGGCAAGACTCTAGTAACTGGGCTATTATAAAAACTCAAAGAAAAATCTAAACCACAATCCATAATCCAGATACAACTGGGGCTATGCTAACTGAAGAGTCAACTAGCAATTCACAGATAAGGTCTCCTAAGCCTTCCCCAAGGCTACATCTTAATTGTTCCCTCATACTTTAAGTATATACAATATTGCTTAGTTCTCCAGCTTCCATCTAACAGTACTGTACAAATCTGTATTTTCAGCAAGAAAAGGGGTATCTTTACTGAGTTTCATCCAACCTAAATGTTCTAAAGGTATGTTACATTATTAAATCAAATCTCTTTACATATTCCTTTCTTTTATTCCCTAAGCACTGCCTCCCCGCTCCCTCCCCAAAAGAGCAGGTTCAACACAAATGAAGTTAAAAATTAGAGTCACATAATAACAGTTGAATACAGTTCCGCCTACCTCTACTCTAAGGGGAAGAAAAAAAAAAAAGACAAACATCTTGGTGTGTGTGTGTGGGGGGGTGGGGGTATGTGTGCGTGCGTGCATGGGTAGCCTGCCTTCCCCACCTTGTACTGGCTGCACCTTAGTCCTTCCCTCTCTCCATTCACTGACCCACCCTCCCAAACCATCATCTCCTCCCTTCCCAAATCTCCCAAATTAATTGAGCCTGCTTGACAAATGGCAAGAGAATTCCACTTTTCTGGAACAAGGACAATTACATGTGTGTTTAATAAGATGGTCAGTCCAGACAGTTGGCCCAACAACCTTCACGCCACCAACAACTCTGCCAAATTTTAACTAGATATTGAAATGAATGCTACAGCAGAATACCACAGCAAAGAAATAAATACCTTTGCAAGCCTAATGAGATTCTGTGGGTCTCCCTCCCTGATATTTGCTAAGAAAATGTGGACTGAGTTTTTATTCAAAAGCTTATTCTCTTGCTATTTATGGGTCTCTGTGGCAAGCACATATGGCTGACAGTTGAGTAATGGCTTCATTCAGCTCTGGATCTGTTCCTATGATTCCAGGCATTGTGGTTAAAGGGGAGGAAAATATAGATCACCACTGTTATCACAAGAAGTTGACCAACACTAACCACTAAAAGACAAAATGCTGTCATTTAAACAAATTTTTTTTAAAAATCATGGGGCTGGGTGTGGCGACTCACGCCTGTAATCCTAGCATTTTGGGAGGCTGAGGTGGGTGGATCACATGGCCGACACGGTGAAGCCCTGTTTCTACCCAAAAAAAAAAAAAAAAAAAAAGCACTGAAAAGGTAATTAATGAAAACCTAATTTAAGTATTTTAAGAAATAAAATGTGTATGACTGTATTCTTCCCTAAGTATACCCCATGAATAACCTTTTACCAGGTTTGAAGGGAACCCTCTTGTCCAGATTAGACATCATCTGATTTTTACCAGACTATTTAACCTCATACTATTAAACAAATGGAAGGCCCAATAAAAATGGCATTCTCTGATGAGGCTAATTATTCTGCATTCTGAGGTCAAAAATCTGTTGCTATAGATCTTGGTCACTTTTAAAATTATTATTATTATTTTAGAGACAGTCTTACTGTGCTACCCAGGCTGGAGTGTAGTGGCATGATCCTAGCTCACTGCAGCTTTGAATTCCTGGGCTCAAGTGATCCTCTCACCTCAGCCTCCCAAGTAGCTAGGACATGTGCATCACCACTGCTGGCCAATTTACAAAAAAAAAAAAAAATATATATATATGTATATATATGTATATGTGTATATATATACATATATATATATTTTAGAGACAGGATCTTGCTATGTCGCTGAGATTGGTCTCAAACTTCTAGCCTCAAGCAATCTTCCCACCTCGGCCTCCCAAAGTGCTGAGATAACAGGCATGAGTCACCATGCCTGGCCTTTGGTCAATTTTTAATCTCAGAATTTGTTCATTTTGGATACAGGTGGTTCAAGAAAATAGTTTGCCAAGAGTATGGAAAAGGTTACCACTAAAAAGAAAACTAGAAAGTAACCTGATTATCCAACAATAGGAAACCAATTAAAAGACTCTTCATCCAATCAAAAACATTGTGCAGCTATTAAAAGCATGTTTATATAAAAAATTTATTGTTAATATGTGTAAAGCAGCATTTAAATATATAAATATTATTCTAATTATGCGTGTGTATGTGTGTGTGTGTGGATGTGTTTGTGGATGTACTATGTATCATAATGTTGCCATGTATCCTAAGGGCCTGGAATGCACTCAGGTGCTTTGCAACACATTGTCTCATTTAATATTTACAATGACCTTTATAACTATGTCCTCATTTTACAGATGAGGGAACTGAGGTTCTGAGAGACTAATTTGATAAAGCTGAATATTAGTAAGTACATGGTCAAGTCTGAACACAAAGCCTGTCTTACTCCTAAATTTATATGTAATCCCCTATGCAAAGATCATCTTTAATAGAGTTTAATAGAGAAAACTTATGTAACACCTAGAAGTTGATCAAAATAGTAACAGGGCTTGTCTGTAAATTATATCTAAAATATATATTTTTCCTTTCTTCCCCCACAAATCTTAAAATTGAATATATAACAGAGAAAGACAAACATTTTTCAGAGTTGTCAAACTCACAAAAGCACATACATCCAAAGTTACAACTAGACTCTACACCACCTCAAGAGCTTTCTGAGGAGAAAATAAATTCAGAGGCTTACGTTTGATGCTCACTATAAAAACTATGTCTTGAACGGCACAGTGACTTGCGAGAAACCAGGGCTATTCCAGTTTATATAACAAAGGGAAATGCTTAGTTACTGAAAACCATGGCAAAGGAACAGGCTTACACTGGGAATTAAAAAAAAAATGCATCAGTGACACAATAGATGACCTTGTGCAAATCAAACTGTACGCCCAGGTACACATGACCCAGCTCAACAAACTTCCATATTTTGTTTTAATGTTGCTATAAATAATGATAATAGCTAATGCTTATATAGTGCTTACTATCTGTCAGGCACTAAGTGCTTTACATAACTCATTTATCTCATAAACGAGAAGATCAATTCATATAGAGTGCACTAAAAATATTATAAATGTACTTCACACACCATTATGATAGTTATCTACTATTATTCTATTTTACTATAGTTAATCTTTTAAGACTATAACAACATTCTATTAATGATAGTTGTTCTATGATAGTTGGAGGTATGGGGGAACAAAAATACCTGTTTAGATATTTACTGACTCCACTCCCACCTCATTCTGTTTTTGTTTTCTTATCACCCAGGTGGATGGAGTGCAGTGGCATGATCACGTCTCACTGCAGACTTGACCTCCCAGGCTCCAGTGATCCTCTCGCCTCAGCCTCCTGAGTAGCTGGAAATACAGGAGCGTACCAGCACGCCTAGCTAATCTTTTTTGTTGGTTTCATTTTGTTTTGTTTGGTAGAGACAGGGTGTCGCCATGTTGTCCAAGTTGGTCTCGAACTTCTGGGCTCAAGCAATCTGTCCACTTCAGCCTCCCAAAGTGCTGGGATTACAGGTGTGAACCACCGCTCCCAGCCCCACACCTCATTCTTAACCTCCCACCAATGGCAATTTCTCCATTTTCTAAAGTTCTATGGCAAAGACTGTCTATGCTACAATCAAAGTAATATGTCCATTACAAAACATCTGAAAATATATAAAGAAGGGAAAAAATCTGTACCTGACTACTCCATAAAAACCAATATTATTTACATTTTACTTTATTTCCTTCCAGTCTTCAGAATTTCTAGGTCCTAACCTTATTGTAAATTCCTTGACAACTAGCCCATGCCATGATTCCTTAACACAGTGGATTGTACACAGAAAGCATAAATAAGCATTGTGTATCCACTAGCCTAAGCACTAAATTATACAGATCATTATTTTTTTTGGTTGGGTACTCGACTAGCTAGCAAAAACAGGAAGATATCCTTTCTCCCTAGGCTAAAAAATGTTCCCTTTCTCTCAACAATTAACAAGTCTTTCCTTCCACTTTTCCTTCCCTCTCCTCTTTCAGCTTTAAGTAGGTGTATGTGCGTGTGCACGTGTGGACACACACACACACACTCACAGCCACTTGGATACTTCAAGTTTGCCAAAGAACTCAAATTATGAATTCCTTACTCCGGTGGCATTTAACTTTAACACCCTACAAACCAACATGAGCTCTGAATTTTAAGAAAGCATGTGGGAGAGTCATAATTTGCTGACAAGTGTCACCTTTACAAAGGGCTGCCTATTTTGGTTCACTCCAGCCCTCAAAAGAAATTACAGGGAAAAAGGGACAGCCTGCACTCTGATTTAGCAGGGAAAATCTAAAGCAATCATCTCAGCGAGAAGGGTTTCTAGTCTTGATCACTTGATTTCCTGTTACAGCATTCAAAACCAGGAGAGTGGGTGAGTAAACACGAACCCGGAGAACAAAGACAGGCAAACCAAGACGGAAACACTTCCCTAAATGCAATAAAGGTTCTGAAGGGTTATTGGGTTTTTGTTGTTGTTTTGGCTTTCAAAGTGGGTAAGAGGAAAAATGTCAAATAAATCAGTTCCACATGTTGGAAAGAGTCCGCTGTTAGCCAATATAACTTGACTAAAAGTAATATTCATGACAATGCACATGGCAACCTCTCAGAAATGGAAAGTCGAGTTGCCCAAACTCTTTGCAGATGGTGCCAAATTTCCAGTCCCCTATTTTCACTCTCCCAACACCAAATGCCTCCACCCTACCCCCTAGATCTCCATTAAGGCAATTTTTGTTTCACTTTTAAAGGAAAAAAAAAAGAGGTATTTAGCGGCTATACATATATTCTTGGAGGGTGGTGCTTTATATAAGCCTTCAATATTCAGTGTTCTGTGTGTACACAAATCCACACAAATGCTTAGGTCTCTGGGAATCTATCCATCAAGGACAAAGGGAACTGGAAAACCTGAGATGCTTAATCTTCCAGACTTAAGTGACTGATGTTTAATTACTGTCTCAGGAAATCAATCAAGTCCTTTCTAAAGGAGTCAGAAGCTATATAAAATATGGTCCCATACCCTTAAGAAACTCACCCTTTAGTTGGAAAGAGAAATTAGGAATAAAAAAATAAAAAGCAACAGTGAACAATGCAATACAGACTCTGGTATGAACTCAATATGCTTGGCACAGGCCCAAGGTGCTGTCAGAGTTCAGCAGGGGAGAAACTTGGACTTGCCTTTGAGGTAGGATTTAAATAGGAAAAGAGAAAAAAAGCTTGGGTGAGAGCATTTCAGAGTATTCACTAAGAGGGTCTGACGCTTAGTGTACATTCATAAAGAAAATATTTATTAAGCCCCATTTTGGGCCAGGTACTGTTCTAGACCCTAGAGATACAGGAGTGGGTATAACAGAGGAAAATCCTTGCCCGTTTGGACCCTACATTCTAGCCCCATTGGCCTCAACTTACAAAGGACTCACTACACATTGGCTTGCATATTTGGAAATGGGGTGTTCAAAGATAAAGACGCTGTTTCTTGCCTGAAAAAGTTCACATTCTAGAGAGGCCCTGAAGCCAATAATTATGATACAAAGTCACATGTGGTAACAGAAAGCCAAGCTTCATAAAGGGTACTTTTGGAAATAAAGCTGAACTAAATGGAATACATAGACTGTGGAGGGTTTTCAAGTCAGGGAGAGGAGGTGGCTTTTATGCGTGTGGTAGGTACTTAGTAAATATTTTTTTTGAATGGGTAAATGAATAAATGTATATTTGCCAAGAAATAAATAGCCATTAAAAGGATTTTTAACTGGGGAGTGACATGATAAAATAGGTGCTTTAAGAATGTTTATGTTTGACATGCTCAGGGCCAGGCACCCACTTTCCTAAACTGTTCCTAAGCCTTTTTGCAAAGAAAAAAATGCAGTCCATTTAGAAATCCATTAGCATCCCAAGGGTCTGTGACAGCTCTAAGAACCAAATGAACAGCATCATCTTCTAGTATGATGCTTGAGAGGCTCTGACGTGGAGTTTCCCATGTGTCTTACCTCCTCCAAAAGATTATAAAGTCCTGTGAGGGGCAGTTTTATTCAGTCTTGCAATCCCTATAGCACTTGCATGGAGTAGTGTTGGAGAATGAGACTGAGAAATACTTGTTCAAAAAATAATTTTAAAATAACTTAATGGAAAACAACTGTTAGGGTTTAAAACACAGTTGCAATGTTGCATTCTGAGATGAAAATAAGTTTTCAACACTTCAAAATATGCTACTAACTGTGAGGCTGTTTTGGATGCTTTTCTGAAGAAGTGTTTGTTTATATCACGTCCAAAGAGAGAATTTTCATAAATACGATTCTGGTATATTCCTTTATTCAAATAAATACTTTTTCAGTACAATCATCAGGTACAGAAAGTATAAATCAAAACATCACAAAACCTAAATAACTAATAATATCAAATTGCAGCTCTGTGCGAACTAGCTCTACAGTCTGGTGAAGTCATTTAGCCTCCTCCCTAGGCTTAGTATCCCTCACATAAAAAACAGGAAACTGGGTTAGATTCTATAAAATACCGTGGACCTAAAATTTCTACTCTACCATTGTGCTAGAATTTTACTGACATGCCAATTGCTAGACTTTTGAAAAGCTACTGATGCTAAGAGTCTTTCTGTCATATGATGTCTCAAGAAAATTATATTTGCTGACTTAAATTGTTTAAAAATAATTATAAACATATCTCTGAAACTGCTGCAGGGGGGAGTACTCAAATACTGATGCAATGAATTTTTTAAGATGAAAATTTAAATAGAATCAATCTCGAAAATGATGAGTTTAAATGTGGAAATTGAAGCCATGAGTCAAAGTAGTTAGCCCTTATGGAATAAATGTGATGCTAATATGATTACATAAATGACTCCCAGGTCCTCCTGACTATATCGTTTTTCAGGCTCTCACAGCCAGGGTGCCTGTCACGCATATTGAATGCCATGGTAACAGCCCTTGCCTGTAAAGGCTGCAGCACCACATGCCATGACTCTCAACAATAATTATTAACTAACATCTTGATTGAATGATGGCTTTCTGGACTCAGATGCACAATATAATTTTAATAAATAAATGCTGGGTAGAAATTTTCTTAAGTTTTTAGGGTTAAAAATAAAGGAAACATAAAACGGGGAGTTAAAAAAAAATCTTTGCCACTTACCAGCAGGGTGGCCTTGGAGAGGTTGGATTTGCCTCCATTTGCTTATTCATAAAATGTAGGTGATAATAGCTATTTCACTGGTTTTTGTGAGGCTCAATGCATGTATAGCACTTATTTCTTGCATATAGTAAGAGCTCAATAAATAGTAACTTTTTAAAATCCTTCACAAAGAACATGTATTCACAGAAATAATGTCATTTGGGACTACCTGGGTCCCATTCCTAATGATAGGAACTCTTCCAAATCAGCATTTCTGAAGCCTTTGGAAGTGACAAGGCTTTCGCAAAGCTATACATTTTCAGGAAATGGCTGTGGTATTAAAGATCCAGCTGTGACACTGGTAGCTCCCAGTGCCTTTATAAGCTCCGCTTCCAGTCTCAACAAACTGGCCTCTTCAAGTTCAAGTTGGGTCCTTGAGAAAGTGATTTTTTTCCCCTTGTTTATAAGACCTGATGGGAACACCCGTCTGAGAACAAGCCAAATCTCCAGTTTACTTTAGCCCAAGGCTTTGGACGCACACACCAAGGAGGCCAAAGGAGTAAACTGAAGTTAAGAAATACGTTGCAGAGGTGCTGGTCCCTCCCAATCTAGCACCGCTCAACAAACAATTCATTTTTTCTGGGCAGGGCAGCATAAGTACTGGGTGAGGGGGAAACGCAATCATTGGCTAACCTTTAAATAGAATAGGAGGGGTGGTCTGAGACACCTTCCCAGACCCAAGCAAGCAGAGTCAAAAAAGATGAAACCCCTTTTGGTGCTGTCACTGAATATTTACTTTCACATCATGCTACAAATACAGTGACCCTCACAGAGGGCAACAGGACTCCTGCTCACCTAGAGAGGCAGTCTAGTGTGGGGACAAAGGTCTGCACTTTGGATTTTCCAGACTTCAGGTATGTCAGATGTGTGTAACCCAGAACAAATTATCCAAACTGTCTGAGCCTGTTTCCTCACGGGAATTTCAGCAACATGCCTCCAACCCCACGGAGACAGAACAGATTTATCATAGCCACCTATTAGGTTTGCTCTTCGAATTAAATGGCATGACCAGCTAAGACAGCATCTGGTATACTGTTTTTGCCCAATTAAGTGTAGCTGGTATTAAAACTGTTGTGGTTTTCTCCGAACATCCAACATCCAGTGTTAATCACCCATACATGTTCAGTAAATGTTTAATGACTAAATAAAAGATTTGGTACAACTACTCATTTGACAGAAGAGGAAATCAAGCATCCAGGAGGTATGTGATAAGTGACCAACCAGAGGCAGGACCTAACTCTCCTGCCTCCCACTAACTCTCAGCCTCCCACTATTAAATTTTTTACCATGCTAATTCCTCATGTAATTTTCAAAATCTGGCTGTACTGCACACCGAACTAGAAACTAAACGATATTTATTTACCCCTCAATGCCAGTTGGAACGGAAAGGGAAAATTTATTATCCCAAACTACTGAACAAGGACAAAACGAGAACATCAAATTATTCTCCCCACCAAGTAAATATTTAATTTGGCTTGAGTTCCTGGATGGGAAGCATGGTGTAGTGGAAAGAGCATGGGTTCTGGAAGCAAGGAAGTTGGACTCTGGCTGCTGGCTCCACATTTACTCTAGAGTTGAAGGCATGTTGTTTAAATGCCCGGAGACTCCATTTTCCTATCTCCAAGAATGGGTATAATAAATCTATGTTTGGGGAGTGACTACTAAGGGAGGAATAAACATTTCTTTATGGAATGATGAAAAATGTTCTGAAATTAGATCATGTGATCATTGCATAACTAGAAACTTACTAAAAACCACTGAATTGTACACTTTATATAGGAGATTTTATGGAATGTAAACCATCTCAATAATATCAACCTTATGGTCACAGCTTTGAGGACTTAATTAGTTACTACCTATGTGAGGAATATGATGGGAAGCACATCGTAGGTGCTCAATAACAGTTGCATAAATTGGATTTCTGACACAAAGGTGGTGGTTATCAAACTTAAGAGTACAAAACACATCTTGGATTGCTTGTTATAAAAGGCAGATTCCTAGGCCCCCCACCACCACAGATGAGTCCAGAGGCCCAGAGGAAGCCAGGGGAGGTCAGCATGTGTAAGACTCATGGAGGTGGCCCTGAGGGAGGTGGTCTACTAAACACTGCTTTAAAAGTCCTATACTAGGGGACCTTTCAAATGGAGACATTTCTACTGTCAATTTCTTGAAATGTCAGTAATGGTCTCCCTATATTGAATTTTTGTAGAAATCCAATTTCCCAGAGCTGGGCATGGTGGCTCACACCTGTAATCCCAACACTTTGGGAGGCCGAGGCGGGTGGATCACCTGAGGTCAGGAGTACGAGACCACCCTGGCCAACATGGTGAAACTCTGCCTCTACTAAAAATACAAAATTAGCCAGGTGTGGTGGCACATGTATGTAATCTCAGCTACTTGGGAAGCTGAGGCAGGAGAATCACTTGAACCCGGGAGGCAGAGGTTGCAGTTAGCCGTGATCACACATTGCACTCCAGCCTGGGCAACAAGAGCAAAACTCTATCTCAAAAAAAAAGAAAACAAAAAACAAAAAACGAAAAAACTCTCCAAATTCCCATCAAGTATACTTAAAAGTAAGCTCTGGCTAAAAGAAATTTCTTAACAAAGAGGTGGAGAAAGACGGAGGGAGAGGGAAGAAAGAAAAGCAATATCTACTACTGCTAAACCACTTAGAGGGGGCAAAAGGGACATATTCCCAATCTTTAGGTATTAACCACTTTCTACTTGTGTCCACCAAGTTCAGAATTAGAGATGAAATAAGCTTTAGTGGGCTTCCTGAGAGGACAGGAGAAAGAGAAGAAGGAACGGGCACTTTGATTTGTAATGTCTCTGCCTTAACCAACCTGAAAAGTATCTACTGGTATCCCTGTTCTACAAATGAGGAAACTAAGGCTTGGCAGAATGCATGACAAAGCAACTTCCACCAAAGTCTCACATCCAATATGCAGCAGAGGGAAGCTGCAATCCCACAACTCTAGGCTTCCCAAGGGCAAGGCCAGGGGGCTGGAATCTGGGATCTAGATCTCTTGGTCCTTCCAGGAGCTAAAGAAGGTGATCAGCTTCCATTGTCCTAGCTTCAGCCTTCCTTAGCTGAATGTTGTAGAAATGCTCACTTGCCAGTCATGGCCCAACTCTGTTTCCTGCTACTGAGCACAGACTATGGGCCAGCCCCAAGCGAGGCTCTGGAAGATGCAGCACTAAGACAGTCCTGCCCTTGAATTGCTCAGAGTGCAAGGAAGAAGAGGCAAGTGCAAGCAGATACTGCAGGATATGTAGTGGCAAGCTTGAGGAAGGGACATTACATCCAAATATTATGCAAAGTCATCAAGAGCCTCAGGCTCAGCATTCAAAAGGGAATATTATTAAGGCCTGATGTGCAGAGTTGGGGATATAACAGGAAGGCTTTTTGTTTGTTTACCTGCCCTTCATATTTATCAAGAGCCCCAAATCTATACTTTTTATCTTCTCTCCTAATGAGATTTTACACACAGTCAGAGATAAAATAACACAATAGAAAGAAAAAGATGGCTGGGCGTGGTGGCTCACGCCTGTAATCCCAGCACTTTGGGAGGCCGAGGTGGGTGGATCACCTGAGGTCAGGAGTTCAAGACCGGCCTGGCCAACATGGCAAAACCCCATCTCTACTAAAAATACAAAAATTAGCTGGGCATGATGGTGCACACCTGTAATCCCAGCTACTCCAGAGGCTGAGGCAGAAGAATTTCTGCAACCCAGGAGACAGGGGTTGCAGTGAGCCAAGAACATGCCAGTACACTCCAGCCTGGGTGACAGAGTGAGATTCTGTCTCAAAAAAAAAAAAAAAAAAAAAAAAAAAAAATGCTGAGCTCACGACTGTAATCTCAGCACTTTTGGAGGCCAAGGCAGGTGGATAACGAGGTCAGGAGATCGAGACCATCCTGGCTAACACTGTGAAACCCCATCTCTACTAAAAATACAAAAAAATTAGCTGGACGTGGTGGCGGGTGCTTGTAGTCCCAGCTATTCAGGAGGCTGAGGCAGGAGAATGGCATGAACCCAGGAGGCGGAGCTTGCAATGAGCTGAGATCACGCCACTGCACTCCAGCCTGGATGACAGAGCAAGATTCCGTCTTCACAAAAAAAAAAAAAAAAAAAAAAAAGAGAGCGAGAGAGAGAGAAGCAAAAGATATCTATTATTCAATTTTGAGCTTTCATTCCGCTAATAGAACACATCATGTATAGTATTCTCTGAATTAATGCTTTAGAAACAAATGCTGAAATTAGTTCATAAATGGCACAATTGTACTGCATGTTTACATTGAGTTAATTTGGTAAACAGATACATTTAAAACATTAGTGTTGGTAACTCTGTTTGGCATTTCTTCAATTATTAATATACCAACAGGTTCAAAAACTAGAGGTGGGCTGGGTCACTCTCAGCCTCTGAAAAGCCCAGCTGCTGTAAATACATATGGATGAATCCTAGTTACCCAAGTATTTGCAATATTCCCCTTCTATAGCCACAACAGCTCGGTGTCTGAAGGGCCTCTCTCTCTTGTTTTTGAGACAGGGTCTCACTCTGTCACCCAGGCTGGAGTGTGATGGCACAATCTCGTCTCACTGCAAACTCTGCTTCCTGGGTTCAAGTGATTCTTGTATCTCAACCTCCCATGTAGCTGGGGCTATAGGCCTGCACCACCACGCCCGGCTAATTTTTGTATTTTTAGTAGAGACGGGGTTTCACCATGTTGACCAGGTTGGTCTCAAACCCTTGGCCTCAAGCAATTCACCCGCCTCGGCCTCCCAAAATGCTGGGATTACAGGTTTGAGCCACCACGTCTGGCCCTGCAAGGCCTCTCTTTGGGGCTCTGTTGGGAACTCCAGCCTCACATATTCAAGTAATTGTCCTAATCCTACAGAATTCACTCATTCATGTCCTGCCTCTCGTTATAAAAGATACCAATAAACAGTAACAAATCCTTCTGAGCTGTTACCTTCTACCACTACTGCTGCTGCTGCTACTACTACTAGTACCACTACTTTACTCCTCCTCTTCCTCGTTACAAGCTTTCAAGTAAGAACAACAAGCACTATTTTATAGATGATGAGTCAGACATAGACAGTTAGTAGATTTGAACTCAGATATGTCTGACTCCAAGACTAAGTCTCTTGCCACTTCCAGGCCCAAAACTCTCCAATGGCTTACCAATGAATTCAGAGTAAAACCCCAAGTCCTATCTTGGTTTCAAAGTCTTTACCTATCATTCACATCCTTTGAGCTTCTCCCCAGTCCTTGGCCCTTCTTTTCTTTCCCCACCCTCAACATACGGGCCTCCAGGTTGCCACTCAAACTTGATGAGGGTTCTCCAGCTGCAGGGCCTTGGCACTCCCCATTCCTCTTTCTGAAACACACCTCCTTGGGATGGGCTTGCTCCCAGCCTACCTCTAGGCCTCTGCTCAAATGCCATTTTATGCAAAATAGCAACTCCAGTAGCTCATCACATCCAGCACACCTTACGCTCTACTCTTGTCTGCAGTCTCCACAATACGTATGCTGCGTGAGCACGATGGCTTTTTGTTGTTGTTGTTGTTCCCACTGTCCCCAGTGCCTAGAACCAGCCTATAGTAGGCATTCAATTAATTAATTCACAAGAAGGGCCCAAGTTGTACATCTGCTATGAGTCAGCCATACGCCACTGGAAATCCAAAACACAGAGAACCACTTGAAGAGTCTCTCTCTGCTACTTAGAATGTAACTTGCCTCTAATTTCCCTGATAAGTTTTATCACTAAGACTCCCTTAATTTTCACCTCCTTGGAAAGTATTCTGATCTTTACACATTGGGGGCCTCACGCTATTCTAACACTTTACAAAAGGCATTGCAATTATTTGTTTACATATCTAGTCCTCCCCACCCTTATCCCTATCCTGTGAGTTTCTAGAACACAGGGACTCATTCTTTCTCATCTTTCAATTCACAGTATATAGTGGCTTGCTATTTTTTAATATGCGGTGTAGTGATACCATCTAATACATCCTACAGAAGCTTCCAGTATTCAGGTAATGGAATGAGTCTGGCATTAAACTGTAACATGGAAGATTTTCCCACCACAAAGGGCAGTATCACCAACCAAACCCGTCAGTGTATAAACACACACAGCCTGTGCTGGTATAGCAAACGCTTCTCCATGTTTGAGCAACAAAGAGACACCAGGGGGTAATGTGCAAGTTAATAAGCTGAGAATCACTCTAAACACATCTGTTGGTAGATATTCGTTCTGTCAGAGTTTATGGTCTTGTTGACCTTGTTTACTTTCCCAGAATAAGTTCTTCAAGACGGTCTTTTTTGTCATTGTTCTGGTTCTCCTTCTCCTCCCACCCCTACACACACACACACACAAACACACACACACACACACACACACACACACAACCACATTCATCCTAAATCATTAACTAATGAAAAGCAAAGGTACAGAAGGCAGAGTTATTCATCCTCAGATTAAAGTCTTGACTTAAATTAGACGTTTGCCGGGATTTCTCCCTTCTCAATCTCTTCAACCCTAATTAATAATCAAGAAACTAGAAGAATCCACAAACACTATGCAAATACAGGCAGGTGAAATCAGTTTGCTCAATGTCAGCACTGGAGAGGAGGACTGCATCCAAACACAATGAATTGGACTCCCTGAAACTGTCCGACTTACAGACTCTAGAGTGTTTCCTTTAAAGGGTTTTGGGCAGGCAGGAAATAAGGATGCTTTTCATTCTATCCACAATACATTAATTTCAAGTTTAAGGAATGAAGCCAGCAGAGAAGCATTCCATGTAATGAACAGACTTGTGCTGTATTATAGAACTGGCTGAATCTGATATACAGTTCATTGCCAATAAGGTTTTCCTTGGATTTTTTAAAACAAATTCCTAGAGAGATTGAGGCTTAGGAAATAAGTACTTGTGAGAATTCATTCTTCCTTCTAAAAAAAAAAAAAAATGGAATGTTGATACACATCTGAGCTCATTCTTTTTTTTTTTTTTTTTTAGACAGACTCTTGCTCTGTTGCCCAGGCTGGAGTGCAGTGGTGCCATCTCGGCTCACTGCAACCTCCACCTCCTGGGTTCAAGCGATTCTCCTGCCTCAGCCTCCCAAGTAGCTGGGATTACAGGTGTGCACCACCATGCCCAGCTAATTTTTGTATTTTTAGTAGAGACGGGGTTTCACCATGTTGGCCAGGCTGGTCTCGAATTCCTGACCTCAGGTGATCCGCCTGCCTCAGCCTCCCAAAGTGCTGGGATTACAGGCATGAGCCACCGCGCCCAGCGTTCATTCCTTTTAATTAACCATTCCAGGGAAGAGTCAGCTCGTTAATAATGGCCAAAAAACAAAAACAAAAGAAAAAAAAACTCTTCACCATGACCAGGTAAATAAGGCTAAAGGTATGTTTCACTTTATATCTTTACTGTTTTTGAACTTGATCCTCCGACTTTTTTTCCAGGTGTGTACACAAAGATTTCTAAGATCTTGTCAATGACCTTGGTTTCCATCTCAAGTATTATTTCTTAAAGCTATGTTTTCACTGACTATTTAAGAAGTTGCTATTCTTAAGTCTCTAGGGAGAAGATGGGAATAAGGTGATAGAACCAACCTCTATTTTTGAGGTTGGGATTTGCAAAAGTTAAATGGCCCCGGGTAATGCTAAACTGTTCAAGCATCAGGAATCAGCACTGAAGCAGGTGCCCAGTGTTCTTCCAATTAAACTATAGGGCAAAACGCTAAACATAATTTTCAGTTTTAAAGGAAGGGTTCTGTGTTATTAAATCCTGACCATGAAGGATGCCTTCCTCTTTTATTGCCAGGCACTGTGCTACTTCAGTAAACACTAAATGATCTTCACTATAGAATCATCAATGTTAGCTATGAAGGCATCTTTCGTTTTGTTCTAGCCAGTAAATCTTTACCAATCGTAAACAACTAGAAGGATGAAAAAGTACATTTGGCCAAAATCACAGAAGACCTAGAAGCAAGACTTAAGATTTGGAAATTATAAAAACCCTCTAAAGTAACATTATAGAGCAGGGGAATTAACTGATCTGATCTGGGCCCATAGAATAGTTCTTGGCAGCAAGACCTATTCAAAAATGAAAACATAACATAGGGTCGAATATGGATACGAGGACCAAAGGCAGTTGTGGATTCAAATCCCAGCTCTGCTGAATACTAGCTGAGTGGCCAAGGGCACATTACCTAAGCCCTAAGTTCCTTCCCTCCCACTTCATAGGACTGTTGTATTAATAAGATAATTCATTTATCACAGTAACACAGTAGCCAGCATATGGTAAGTGTTCAATAAGTAATAACTTTTATTGTTGCTAATGTAATAAACCAAAAAAGAGAACTGGAAGACTAGAAGAAGATGATGATTCTAGTAGCAAAAGAAGGAAAATGGATACAAGGGGTATTTTTGAGCTCTCAGTTGTAGATTGGTTGTGGAGTATTGAGAATAAATGGAGTATTGAGAATAAACATGCCAAAGAGGTTTGAAAGCTGGTTAATTACAGGACTAGCAATGATAGGTTCCATTTTGAGTGTGTTAGTTTTTACCTAGTCAAAATGAAAGAAACAAGAAAGAGAAATAAGCAATATTTTTCTATGGTTACTGCAAAGGCAGAAAAAATTAAAAGTATAGTTACTGAAAGTTATCCCATCTTTTTTCAAACAGGGTACAGATATCAAGCCACTTCTCTTAGAAAAGGAGTTTCAAGAAAAACTCATGGAATTTAATTAAAAACATTTTTTGAAACATGTAACTTACACCCTTTCATAAAAACAAACATCAGACTATAGACTCATGAATTCAAATCCCATTTCTCCAAATTATAACAGATACTTAAAACAGTTTGCAACTAGAACAGAATATAACCCAATGAAAGGTAGGAAGTATAATAATATAGGTATAAATTTTTAAAACGTCAGATGTCAGCACTGTAAAACAAATTCAAGAGTCTTGCATTTAATTCCAATGCCATTAAATTGGGGGACTACCATTAGGTATTAGGATATTTTTTAAATGGAAAAAAAATGTGATTACCAATATCAACATCAACCAGGTTATTCTTAAATAATAATACACTAATGCTTCTTTTCAGAGATCCCACCAAAAAAAAATGTTTATAATACTCTAAATCTCATGAGTCTATAAAAGTAACCCACTACTTTTAGCAAAGCCACAAACCTAGGAAAATTTCTTTCAAACAAAAGCACTTTATGTGGTCATTTGATTTTACTCTTAACATTAAATAAAAAATAAAGAGGGTAGAGTGATTAACCTCCAAAGACAAAACTAATAATTTATTCAAAGTAAATCTCTGCTGTGATATTATTCAGAAAGATTTTATTTATATTAATTTTGTTATTTAGGATGGCCCCATGCTGATCAAATATATAATGTCATCTTCATTAAAAATAATTAAGATTCCCTAGGCAGACACTCACACTTGAAATGGGGTTGTGGGGATCTCAATTTTTTATGCCACTGCAAGGTTTTCTAAAACTCATTCATATTTAATTTTTAAGGATGCTTTGCAGCACATTAAATATTTAACAGTCAGAGGGTTTTCAAACCAGAATGCTAAATGTCAACCTATTCCTCCAAAATACTTCTTATTTCATTTGCGGTAAATTAGCTGGACCTCCTTTCAGAAACAGTAAAGAAAAAGGTCTTCAAACTTAACTCATATGAGGATGTTGAGATAATAATATCCATCTCCATAATTAGACCATGTAAGAGATTTGATTCTAAATACCAGGCTTATTAAGAATGGTAAAATTCTGAAGTAGTGCTGCTCACATTATAAATGGAGATAATCTTTCAGAAACTCATCCCCTCCCCTTTCCAGAATTTATTCTGCATTGTGCACATACATTAATTAACATGAAGAATGGACGTGAGAAGTCAACATTGGCAGCAGCAGAAACAGTGAGATTCCACAAGCACTGGGCCAGTTAGCAATACAAAATGACAACCGAGAAACATACTCACTGTTGGACCCTAATTAAGAAGAGGCCTTAGAAAACTCATTTTGATTTTTGTACAAAGCAAGTACTCTAAGATCACAGTACTGGCCATCAGATCAACATCAGTACTTGCTGACTCCTACTACAAAAAATAAAATATAATCTTTTTATAGATTTGTATATTGAGTGCAATATTATACATGTTAGTAACATCTGCTTTACTTTTAAACAGAGAGAAAGGAAATTGGTTTTAAACTATAATCGTTAGGAAAACAGATGAAGTTATAAACAAAAGGAAGAATATAAAATTTTCAAGAATTTGTGAGACACCAGCCTGCCACAGGTCAAAATTCACTTCCTCCAGACCCTAAAAACGCAGCAAATGCCATCACACAAAATGATTTCACAACAGGACCGCGTGAGAGCGTGTCCACACTGTTACCGCACAAAATACATATCACAAGACTCCCCGAAGAAATGCCTACTGTCTCACCTAAAGTTGGGAGGATGAAATACAGATGTGCTGTGAGAGCTCACATCAAAGAGAATGTGGTGGCTTCACAATGTTTCAGGACTGAAATGTAAACAGCACTCTTTAGAAGTGCCAGCAAGAAGTCACATGGGCCGCACTGAATGATCTGGGGTGTCCTTGATGGATCCCAGCTTCAAGGCAATCAGCACCCCATTTCTTAAAAGCAAGGGGATCTGCAACTGTCCCCGTGCCGCTCCATGGTCCTGCACTTGCACTCATCCATTTTACGCCATAGTAAGAATCAAGTTATTTTTCTGGCCAATTTTACCAGATGCCCTTAAAAAGCAATGTTGTCTTTAACTCCCTATATTCTTTCTCTCTACCCAAGAGAAGAAATCAGGTAGGATCTACTGACTCCGAACTGCTCGCTACAGATCAAATGTGTAATAAGCGTCTTGAACCACTACACCAAGGAAGTCTTTCATGACCCTCTGGCTAGATGGCTCCCATGGTTTTCCTTTCCCTGGAGGAATAAATGGTTTTTCGAAAGAATCGCAGTAATAAATTGACGCCTATACTCTACCGCTGAGTGACAAAAACCAAACCAGAGGTGGGTGGGGAAGAGGAAAGAAGGAAAGGAAGATGGAAGAAAGGACCCCAGCAAGAGCTGAGACTCTCATACAGCAGGGCGCCAGACGCCTAGAAGGAAAAGTACAGGTTTCTGACTTACAGGGAAAAAAATAAATAAATCTGCAGAGTTTTCTGCATTAGCAGGAATGGGAAATTGCTTCACTTCATCAATTTTGAAATTTTAACTTAATTGCTTCTTTCCCTGACGTGCTCTCCGCCCCCCCCCCCCCCAAGTCTTTTTAAACCTGAAAGTCTAAAAGAAACCCTGTTACGGAGCAATCAGTCCTCTCAGGACTTTTCACAGATTCCAAAACAAGTCATAGCAGGCTGGAACCTTTTCTTCCGGGAATAACGTTGTTATTCTTATTACCCATTTTTGTTTGTCTCTTTCTCAAATGGCTTTAAAAAACGGCACTTGCAGTCCTAGTGGCCCCACAGATTTGGGTAGACATGAATCATTTTTTAGACAGTTTTCACTATTAAAAGAATGAAAAAGAAAGGGCCACAGAGAAGAGAAACCATCCACAACTTAGAATCTTGCTCGCACCTTAACTGTGGCTCAGGAATCCATATCTCATAGAAAACCTTTAAAAAAGACAGTTCACACAGTCATATTTGATGGGTGGACACCATTGCAATTATGTCTACTTTACCAACCAACACACGGGCTCTGAGGAGCTGTGGCTTGTCCAAAAGGGGTTGAGCTCAAACTCACCATCATCTGACCCTAAATCCCAGGAAGTTGACACAGTTCATAAATCAAATAAAGCAATGCTGGCATAGATTTTTATTTGGCCCTAATAGTAGCACTTAATACAGATTCGATTCTTTCCAGGTCCTGGATCATCTGTCCATTTAAAAGCAATAATAATTTTTAAAGTAAGCACACACCCAGAACAAAACCAGAAAAATTGTTGCTTACATTCCTAAGAATTTCATAACCACATGAAAATTGTGTAGGCAGTGTGTTCATCCTCACCTACAGTTTTCTGGGAGAGCAATAAAGTTAGCAATCATCAGTGGTCTACCTAGAAGGGTTCTCCTTTCTCCATTCTCCACTCTGCACAGAGGTTTCGCCACATAGCTTTACATGAGGCAGGCTGAAGAATGCAATGTTGCCATTACCTAAAGAAAATGTTGCCATTACCTAAAGTGTCCACAGAGAAATCTAACCAGTTAAGGCTATTGCACGTGTGGAATCAATTAGGTGGAGATGACCTTTATATTTAGGAAAATACTGAAATGCCACCCAGTCCCCTTAATGTCTGACCTACATCTAAAACTGAACATCAGCAATAACTCTAAAGATTTAAGTACTGCAGGTTACTGTATTTGATCATCAGTAATACAGTGTGGTAGGAAAGAATCCAGGATAAGAAGTTAAGTGGGCTGCCTTGAGAACCAGCATGTCAAAACTGGATTAGATTTTTCAGAGCATCTAATATGAACTGCTCATCTTACCGGGGAGGAAAAGAATGTCCGATAGGTTACTTTTCAAATCGAGTAAATATCAAGTTGACATTTTTTGACTATGTATTAATCACTGAGAAATTCTTTTGCAACTTCTGTCATTTTAAACCCTTGGAGGATCACATTTTTATTTCCTGTCTCTGATCTTGAGTACTAATTTCTCAGTGTCATTCTTGGCAAGATACCTAATCCAAACTTTTCTTGTCCAGATTTTTAGGAGCTTCAGAAGAATTATAATATAAAGCAGAATACAAACTATTGTAATATTTTAATATGCTAATAAATATTAGAAGCAAAGAGAAATGAGTGGGAAAATATTCACAGAGACGGTCCACTGGTGATATTATGTAAGTACTGGATATGGAGGTACAAAGAAATAGTTAAGGCTCTTCAAACACACCAAGTTCAAAGCTCTGCTCTCTACTCACTAGCAATGCAACCTTGGGCTAGTGACTTGGCCACTCTTACTCAGTTTCCTCATCTGAAAATGGAAATGAGTCTCTCATACATGGGAGTGCCATATTAAGGGAGGAAAATAAGCAATATTCGGAAAGCAGTAAGGAAAGGGCCAGAAATATAGTGAGCACAATAAAGCTATCATCATCTTCACATCATCATCATGTGTCTTTGCTTCCAGAGTTATTTTTGTAACTTAAAAACATTTCAAAGATACATTTGCTTTTTCTAATTCTGCCACTCAATTATTCTTGCAATCAAAAAGTCATCTCTGGAACCATCCTTTTCTAGAACTTCTCTTTGGATTTTGGTAATGAACTACCTTTGTCATTACCCTTGCAAATTCAGTGAGGTAGATAGGCAAATATAGTGTACCTGAAAGTACTTTTTATACAGTTAAGTGCTACATATTACATTATTCCTATATCCCTGGTTAGGAAAACTGAGGCACAGAACAGGCCACTAATGTGGGTAATGTCACACAGTCAAGAGTTAAAAACCCAGTAAGTGGTGCTATTTGATCCTGAACTGTGTTTCACAAAAGCAGACATGGAACCAACACACTACAATGGGCTCACTTCTGGAAAAAGATGAAAAATCGTCCTGTATACAAATTATTCACACAGTAATCAATATTCATTCACATACTTGCTTGTCATTATTTAAAATATTAAAATAATCCAGAGGTACTCAAAGCTGCTCCTCCTTTTATCTAAAGCAGCACAAATAGTTTCATTGAAAGCACATAAAAACAAAAACAAAAGAGTCAGCAAAACCTTTACAAGCCTTTTCAGAGCCTGGCACCATTTACATCACAAAGTTTAACCATTACGAGAAGTTGGAATGCTCACGTTTCATTACTAGTAGAACCAAGAATAAAGCATAGAATAATTTCCAGATGGTGTCTCTTTTTTTTTTTGTACAGATTTTTCAATTTAACATTGTTCTGAAAGCTTTAGTCATGTGAATACAGAGCTATAACAATTCTATGCAAGAATCTTGTTCTCGGATAAATAAAGACTCATCTACTCCATTTACTGAGGTCCATAGCCATTAGAAAACGGAAGCAAGAAAGAATAAAGCATGGGAAAGTCTCTTCTACAAACAGCACAATCAATCATTGGAAAAGAATATCGTTCGACCCCAAATGAGCAGATTCTCCACAGAGTATTTCTGACTTATTCTAGTTATCAACTTTATACATTTTATATGTCAACTTACATTTTAAAAAGTACAAAGATTTACAGAATCACAGGCCTAAAAAGCTTCAGAAAAACAGACTCACATGACCCTGCAACCAAGGGCAGGCTGATTAACATCAATAACACATGAAGGAAAAAACGGCACTGTGAGCCACAGGTTTATTCTGTTAGGGCTCTAGCAAGCCTCAGATGGATCCAGCCTCCTAAAAGTGTTTGTTCCAGGAACTGTTTGTTCACAGGTCTGTCAAAATGCTCCTCCAGACCTAGATGGCACAAGCATCCAAACTCAGAAAGACTCACTTTTATGTAAAGCAAAGCCAGCTCCAAATGGAAATGCCACTCAAATGCCTCAATGCTATATTAAAAACAACCCCCTAGAAAACTTATTTTTTAATTATGGAAAACCTATAAAAGAAGACAAAACAGTATAATAAACCTCCACATACCCATTACCTAGTTTCAGTAATTTCCAACTCATAGTCAATCTTGTTCCTCTATATGCCCACTTTCCCAAACCTAGATTATTTCTGAATAAAATGAAAGATACCATATTGTGTCATCTACAATTAGTCTGCATAAAACTCTAAAAGACAAGGACTCTTTGTAAAATAAAAGTAACAATACCATTGTCACACTAATAGCAATGTCAGAATATCATGAAATACCCAGTCAGGTTCAAATTCTGCTCTACTGGGGAAGACGGAGGCAGCAGTAAACAGAAGGGAAGGCCATCATGGCTACTTATGCTTTTGTTTTAAAACTGTGCCAGCACTTATGACACAGTATGGTCTACTTCCCTGGACTCAAATCATTCCAAACATTACTGAGGATCCTTTCTTTCTCTTGCAGCCAAGATGCAATGTTCTTTCACCTGGAAGGGATACCACACCAGAATAAAATACAGAAAGCCATTTTTCTCACTGGGATTTTCATCATTAGGATTTTCCTAAATTCATGATTAGGAGGAAACTATTAAATGAATCCAAATCTACTAAATTTTGCCTGTGCCTCAAGGACTTTTTTTTTAGGTTTCTTTTGAAAAAATTTCAGACTTACAAGTTGTAAAAATAATAAAGTGAGTTTCCTTGTATCCTTCAACCACCTTCCCCCATTGATAACATCTTACATAACAGAACTTTAGGAACTTGCTCCGACCAGGGCTCACGCCTGTAATCCCAACACTTTGGAAGGCTGAAGCGGGCGGGTGGATCACTTGAGGTCAGGAGTTGAAGCCTGGCTAACATAGTAAATCCCATCTCTACTAAAAATACAAAATTTAGCCGGTCGTGGTTGCATGTGCCTGTAATCCCAGCTACTCGGGAGGCTGAGGCAGGAGAATTGCTTGAACCCGGGAGGCAGAGGTTGCAGTGAGCCGAGATCATGCCACTGCACTCTAGTCTGGGAGATAACAGCGAGCTTCATCTCAAAAAAAAAAAAGTAGGGGTTGAGAGGAGAAGAAAAGAACTTGTTTCAACCCATACATCTATGGCCATCTATGGTCTTGAAGGGTGCCAAAACCATTCAGTGGGGAAAGAAGAGTCTTCTCAAAAGATAGTGCTGGCACAATTGGATAACCACATGTAAAAGAATAAAGTTGGACCCTTACAACACATGTAAAAATTAACTCAAAATGGATCAAATATCTCAACGTAAGAACTAAATCTATAAAATTTTTAGAAGAAATCACAGGGACAATCTTCACGGCCTTGGATTTGGCCAGTGATTCTTAAACATGGCACAAATAACATGAGAAACAAAGGAAAAATAAATTAAACTTTGTCGAAATTAAAAACTTTTGTGCATCAAAGGACGCCATCAAGAAATTAAAAAGATGACCCATAGAATGGGAGAAAATATTTGCAAATCATATATCTGATGAGACTTGTATCTAGAATATATAAAGCATCTTTACAACTCAATAAAAAGATAATTTAAAAATAGGAAAAGAATCTGAACAGACATTTTTCCAGGGAAGATACACAAATGATTTAACAGTTATCATATGAACCAGCAATACCACTCAAAAACATATACCCAAGAGAAATGAAAATGTGTATCAAAACTTCTACACAAACACTTATAGCAGCATTATTCATAATAACCAAAAGGTGGAAACAATCCAATGTCCATTAGCTGAAGAATAAACAAAATACAGTATATCTATACAATAGAATATTATTGTCATGAATAGGAATCAAGTAACGATATGTGTCACAGCCTGGAAAAAGCTTGAAGATATTAAACTAAGTGCAAGAAGTCAGTCACAAAAGACCACATTATATATGTTATATGGCACGGCAACTTTCAGAAAGTTAATTCAGATAATTCAGAGATTATCCAATGGGCCTAAGCTTTGATTACATAAACCTTTTAAAAGCAGAGTTTTCTTTGGTTAGGGCCAGAGGGGATCAAAGACATACTCTAGCTGGCCCACAAGCAAACAGCACACATGTTGTGAGCCGTCTATAGTAGCCACAGGGCAAGACACAAAATAGCCTCCATGAGCTTAGTGCAACCCCCAAATGACAGCTAGGAGGGAAACTGAGACCTTTGCCCTACGACAGCAAGGACATGAATCTTATCTACAACCAGTGAGCTTGGAAGAAGACTCCAAGCCCACAAGGGAACTGAAGTACCAGCTGCCATCTTGATTTCAGTCCAGTGAGACCCTGAGCAGAGAACCTAGCCCAGAGTTCTACCCTAAAGAAACTGGGATAGAATAAATTTGTGGTGTTTTAAGCCACTGAGTTTGTGGTAAGTTGTTATGCAGCAATAGGACTAATAGGAAAGCCTTACCTGTAGAGATAAACCTACCTGTAGAGATAAACCTAGGTTTTGATAAAGATTCCCGCTGCATGTCTCAGTTTTCTCATCTATGAAATGGAGCCAAGTCTCTATTTCACACAGTTGATTAGAGGGGAGTAGAGACAATGTACATAAAGGACTGCACACATGCTAAGTGCTCAGTAAATGGTAACTAATATGTTTTCCCACCCAGTGACAAGAGATGGTTCTGAGTATGTGAAAGTTAATCAGTGCTTTTTAAGCAAAAGAATCCTTACAAATCATTTCAAAGTCTACTCCTACAGTGTGACATTAGTAACAGTGGTTTCCACAGTGGGGTTCCAAAGGCAATGTTAGGATGCCTAATTAACTTAACAATAATTCAGTATAGGTAATGAGATATTGCATGTGAGTTAATTAGGTTAAACTACAACTCAAATGTGATTGGCATTATATTCAGGAAGGCACTCCAGGGGTAGGCAGGTCGTGTTCTAAGCATGAAGCCCATACTCCAGAAAGACACACAGCAAATATTTCCATTATCCATGCTCATTAACACCAGGCCCTTTGCCAATTAGCAAAGTGAATGTCAGAGGTGGATTTGTGTGGGTGTGTGAGATGAATGGCTTCTTTGCTAGCAATATAAATGTGAGAAATGGGCCATCCCTGGTAAACTTAAACATATATTCAAATTATGAGAATTGGCCAAAATATTCTAGAAATACCTCTACCCTTGTATGAATAAGGGTGTAGCCTTGATAGGCTTGTCCCCTAAGTGGACATGAGTCTGGCACAGTTGGAGGACTTCCAGTTGCTTGATGCTGACTATTAAAGATAACAGAACTCTCCTCTGGAATGTTGTAATGTCTACAAGTACAGCTTTCACGCAAAGTGGTGAGCAGAACAACTAAAAGAAGACAGCTGGGACTTTATCAAGTATAGAAAGTAATGTTGCAGAAATATTTTGTGCCTACTGGCTGATATATGGCTGTTAATCAACATCTGTAGGTGCAGCAGAATGTCTCAGAGTTGCATTAGCTACAACTAGGTGGCAAGGTTGTGGGAAAGTAGCAAAACCTCTCACCTCAAATAATTTGGCAGCTATCAAAATCCACCAGAAAAAAGCACCTAGGAGTTGTGTATAACCAAACTGGCTTAGATCAGCTTACAACAGGTGGTAATGACTGAGAGCTGTTTGCAATATTTTATTTTTTAAAAGAAAAAAACTCAAAATGTGCTCGTCATAAGACTAACTAAAACATCAAGTTTTTTGGCTTGAGCTAGGAATTATGCCAGCTTAGTAACTCTGGTTAACTCTGGTGAACTGGAACTGCTCAGAGGATCTGATTGGTAGTTAATGGGCAGTCACTGGTAATGCTTTTCTTTTTCTTTTTTTTTTTTTTGTGGAAGGAAAAAAGTTAATTCAGACTTACCAGATAGTTTGGTAGGTATTTTTTACATTATTAGAATAAAATAACGAGTTCCCTATTACTAAGTCAGTCAATCTTTTCACTTTAGAGACAAGAAAACTGAGGCCTGGGACAGATCAATAATTTTTCTATGGTACTCCTTTCAGAAATCAGACCTCCTTATGGTATCTGTTGTGCCTCTCCCTTGCAGCAGTCCTGGGCTGTGCCTCAATCAAAAGGCTCCACTACCTCAACCTGCTGGGTCCAAGCCAGATCATTTAGCATCTGGAATTTTCCCACATTTCCATTGCTGGAGGCAAAAAGTTTATCAATCAGGCCCAAGAAGCTATTACTGTCTCCCAGAGATTTTTGAGCAAATTCTTCCTTGAAGTCTTTGTTATCAAATGGGTAACAAGGGGTTAATGAGATTAAAAACAAAACCCAGGTCCTGCTAATGAGTAACCCCTCAATTGTAAAGCTTTCACTCAATTAAGTGGTACCTATCTCTAAAATTACCTCAAATAATTAACATAATGAGGAAGGGAAATGTGAGGTATTGTGAAGGACACAAAGATATTGATAGAATCACTAGGGCTGGAAGGCACAAGCTAAGGAGTGACTAAGCCCTTATCTATGGGGTTCTAGAACACAATAGGTTGTAAATAGCCTGACAGGAAGACAAAGGCTCCAACTCCCAGGGAATAAGGCAGCAGGAAAATACCCACACTAGGCATGTTGATGTTATCCAGAAAAGGCTAAACAAGGACTGTCCCATCCTCTTTCTCTTCTCAAACAATAACTTCACCAGAAAAGTGATTCCCATCACTTGGAGTCACAAAACTAGCCATCTATATACCTTACTTTGTTCCTATCCCAGGAGGCACAAAGAAACTCCAGCTTAGACATGGCACAATCACACAACTACTTTGACAGAGCTGGGCATGGACCTTGATCCTCTGACTCCACCAATCCATGTGATTCTGAGTTAAATTTTGCATCTTAGACCTGCTCCCATTTTCTCTACCATTCCCTGATATTGCCATATTCCTGCACATGCACTAAATAAACAGATTTCCAATTAACTTGATTGAGAATAATAGGACATAAATGAGATAATGGAAGACCATCTTGAATGTTGAAAGCCAGGGCTTAAAATCTAGATGATGGGTTGATAGGTGCAGCAAACCACCATTGCACATGTATACCTATGTAATGAACCTGTACATTCTGCACATGTATCCCAGAACTTAAAGTAAAAAAAAAAAAAGTCATTGCTTTTCACTGGAGAAGTAGCACAGAAATGTTTTCCATCCCCATGTGTGCTGAGAGTATGTCCGCTGCTATTATCTTAGAGGAACAAAGTTAAGCACAGGTCATGAGCTGACAAATTACTACACTTAAGCTCTTCCCCTTGCTCCATAATGGATCTCTCTCACTGTAAGGAGATACAAACATTTAGAAACTACTAAACCAAACCAACACCGCCCAGGATCCTCTACAAAGGTTTCCTGGTTCAGTAAGGGAAGCCTGGAAGAGATCAAGTCATGTTCAAAGAGGATCACAAGCTGTGCTACCACAGGATTCTACTTTCCTTCCCTCTTAAGATCTAATCATTTCCTTTGTTTCCCAAGGAATACAACCATTACAGCCACAGGACCGCCAAGTTCAATCAATGACATAGAGTAGGCAGGGCAGCTACCCTGGGGCGGTGGAATATACTTTTCAAGTGTAAAAGGTTAAGCTAATAGGAGAAAGAAGAGTAATCGGGTAAAGGTGCTACACTGTCCAGGTCCCTCCTCCTGAAGAGAAGCTCATGGTGATGATGATCGCAATTTTAATCTAAAGTCAATCATGTCATTCCTCAGCTCAAGATTCCCCATAGGTTCCCCTTACCCTTACAATGGCCTTTAAAGCCGTAGTGATGCTCTTACTGTCTTCCTACCCCACCAGCCTCCTTGCTATTCATCCCACCGGGCCAAGCTCTGCCCAGAGAATCCACACAGCATAATTCTTTGTCTCCCCTTGAGTTCTTGCTCAAGTATCATTTTCTCAGTGAGGCCTCCAGTGACTACTTTATTTCATTGCAACCCCACAGCTCCCTGCCAACTCTCCCCCGTCCCACACTCACTTGATTCTCCTTTATTTCTTTTTTATTGAATAGTACTAGCCATTCGCCAACATATGATATCATTTATTTCCCAGTATTCATGATGTCTATTGTCTAGCTCTCCCCAATGGAATGCAATTGGAATGCAACCTCCATGCAGAAATGGATTTTTGTCTGTTTTGATCACTGATGAATTAGTAGAACTAAAAGCACATAGCATACACTGAAAATATATTTGCAGATCACTTCTTGGCCTTTTGGCTAGGATCAAATGTAATTAATAATATTTGTTGAATAAATGAGATGTCACTTATTCACTAACAATAACAGCAGCTAGCATTCAGTACCTACTATGTCTCACACATATAACAAGTGCTTTCCCTGCTTCATGTCATCACAAGCCCATGCAATAGGTACTAATAGCATCCCCAATTTACATGACAAAACTGAGGCTTAAATGACTTGCACAAGATCACATTGCTAGTAAGTGGAGAAGTCAGAATGAAAACCCAAGTCTGTCTGACTCCAGTTAATTGCAATGCTAAATTTCCCACTCCAGCTCTGCTAGACAAGTTTTGCAATTTTGTTTACTAGGAGGAACAGTTTAAAATACAAGAAAGAATTGCTCCAGTAAATTCAGAGACAAGTCTCCAGAAAAAAATTTCCCTAGAAATGTTTCTATATTATAGAATATGCTTTATGGTATAGTAGAAAGAACAATAATAAGAGGATAAAAACCTGGGTTCAGATTCAGACTCTTCCCCCTAACCAGCTCTGAGGTCAATGTGTGAGTAATAAGCTAAACCAAGAGATAATGATGCCTATTGTGCAAGACTGTTTTAAAGATTTAAATGAGATAATATTCATGAAAATGCATAATCAAGTCTGGCTCATTATTTGGTCATTCCTTCTTTCCAATGTGACAGCCTCACTGACAGAATCTCATAAATGAGTAAACATTTACTAAGCACCTAGCATGTGTCAGGCACTATGCTGGGTGTTTTGTTTATGAACACTGTAAGCTGGTCCGTTACGCAGTAAGACAGGTTCCAAGTCTAGAGATGAGGCAGATCAGCAAAACAGCTGTTCTAGAACCACATGAGAAATGCTACTGCAAGTTATGTACTAAACATCATAGGATGCAATGTTAACATTAAATGCTGAAATTGCTTGCTTTGGCTAAAATGAGAATGGAGAGATAGCAATAACGGATTGCAGAATCACCAGGAAAAAAAAAGAAAATGTTAAACAGACAGGTATATTTAGAATTGGGACTGCATTGCTGAAGAAGAACCCACGTTACTTTGTCCTTAACTTAAAACTAATTTGAAAATGTTCCATGTTGGTCTAGTTTACGTGCTACTTATCAAGAAAAAGACTACTTGAATAAACAAGTATTTTTTTCAGATATTTGCAACCTATATATAAAAATCCTATTAACAATCTCTTCTACCACTTCCTTTCCAAACTATGAAGCATGCCCTGAATTCCAAAAATGAAAGTATCTGATAATCTCAAGTTTTATACATGCTTCAAGTTTAGGAAGTAGAGCTAGGCAAAAGAAGGAGTCAAGTCAATGCCCTTCCCAATTTTTAAAATTAATACCAAGAGTTGAAACCATGAATCCCAGCCACCTTTCTATAATCATAGAAAGATTAGCATGTGAGTTTAATTTCTGCACACCACTTCAGACCACCTGCATCCCCAAATAGTGTCAGATAACAGGCCTTTCTTCATACATTAATTTTACATTACCCTCTCTCCCAACCAGCTAGGGAGCTAACAAGCAGTCCCTGTGGCTCAATCTGAACAGAACTGGCATGCATTCAGGCAGCACAACTACAGCTGTTGCATAATAGCATTTCTCATGTGAGGAAGCCATATCAACACAAATACTAATAGTCAAAATGATTTAAGAAGGGAAAAAATGCTTTGAGATATTTTGAATTTGCAAGGATAGGAATTCATTTTCATTATTAATTGCATATGCTTATATTCTAAAGAACCTGAACAAATGTCACACCAATCATACTGGAAACACATCTGGGTTGAGGAGGCTCTTAGGGTAATTTAAATTCAATTTCTTGCACAAAGTAGTAGGGTTTGTATTATTTCTTGTCTGTTTTTGTCACAACCTGAACATAACTTCCATAGCTCCCCAATTCTATTTTCCAAAGGACACTCCAAAGCAATTATTTTTTGTAAGTATCAGGTTCAATTAAAATTAGTAGAAATTGTTAAATAGTTACCATTAATGGGGATTTGGGATTTGCTGGAAGGAAAATCTAAGAATTAATACCATTCGGATTAATCTAGATCCAAAATTTTCACTTTTCTATGCCATAAGCATATACATTTATTTCTCTGTGTGTATTTTCCTCCTAAATCATCCAATACTGTATGTAATATGACCAAAATCGAATGGATGGCAGCATACCATGAAGAGATTTAGAGATTACACAGTCAAGATGTCTCCATTATGACCAAGCAGGCAAATATGAGCTCCAGAACCTAGGAACTAGTCAACTTTGCTTCTTTCTCAGCATATTATAGAATAGGTTATTTAATTGTAATTACTAAGAACAAATTTGGATTCTGTAAGAACAAATCAGGCCAAATTATGCCACTTAATTTAATATACAGGTAGAAATTATATGAATAAATACATATCTTGATTTCACCAACGCATTTGACAAAGTATTGCATGTTCCATTCTTGAGAACAAGAAGGCACACTGAGCTAGACTGTCAGACTTGGAACTCTGACACCATCATAAAAAGCTGAACTACTGCTGGAGACTAAAAAGAATATAAATAGGAGTTATCACATAGCTTTGCTGCTGTGGTAAATACCAATGATCCTATGGTCAACTATGCATCTAGCTCAGCTGCCTACAACTACATTCCTCCCCCACTGCCCAGTTCAGTTTTTCAAAACCTAGAAGTGAAACCTAGGAATTCCTTCCTACAATGTTAAAGCTAAAAGACGTTTATATCAAGCTACAAAAAAGAAAACTCACAGTCAAGCTGGCAAGAGTCCTTTTTAACTAGATAGCCATATGGACACCTCTTGAAAAAAGCCATATGGTTAGACTTGTTATTTTTGGCCTCTTTACCTTTAACTCCCTTCTTGTATATAGAGGCCTCCAGTTATTACCAACAAGTGATAAATCACTCTGAATTTCCAAGGCCACAAAAAGCATTCGCTGGCAACCATTCCAGGTTTCACTTTTAGCTGAAGACCCTGGAGAATTCTTAACTGAGGGATGTTCACAGTTTCCAAAATGTTATTTTATTTAGAGCAACACTTCAGATCTAAACTTTATCTTGATAGCTAAGGTTCAAACAGAGAAAGTAAAACATGGATGGAAATGAATTGTATAAAGTATGAAGGAACATATCAATTTAACTTTTCCTCCAATTGTTTTTTAAGAGACAGGATTAGAGAATCCCTCCTAAAAAGATTATCTGGAACAGAAACTGCAAACTGGCGACCTAATTTAACCTGCACAGGCGTTTTGTTTGACTCACACATGTTGTTGTTTTAAATTGAGCTAATGTTTAAAATTCAGGAAATTTTACATCTTATAAAAATCTGGATTTCCAACATCTTTAGAAAAACTAGTAGATGTGGCATCTCCAGACTAACATTCCTGCTGCCAACAAGTGGCTTCCATTGAACAGCAACTGTTTCTCTTAGGTGGCTCCTACCATCTCCAGTTGTGTCACAGGCATTCAAGGCCTACTTCACTCATTTCCATTTTCTGACTGCCAGCCCATTAAAAAACTAGAAAGCAAGCACTCTTTCCTTTGAGTCCTTTTCATGGCTACCATTCCTGGCAAGATGCAACTCAAATGTCAAATGCCTTGTGTTTGAAATACCTCCTGAATCTTACAGATTTATCAAATTCTACCTGTATCACTTCCCCCCACCATAGCTGCTGGGAAGCAAGGATACCCTTATACATGATTACTTCCTCCTTTTCTCCATAGCATTCGCACAGTGCTTTACGTAAAGCAGATATTTAATAAAATATCTAGTAGTTATCTTATAGCTCTATGGCTTACAGCAGCCCTTCAACATGAAACAGTGTTTCACCTTAGAACAGTATTTCTCAATCGGGGATGAGTTAGCCCCCAGGGGACACTTGACATTTTTGATTGTCACAGCTTGGAGGAAGTTACTGCTGGCGTCTAGTGGGTAGAGGCCAGAGAGGTTGTTAAACATCCTAAAGTGCACAGGACAGCCCCCTCCCCTGCCACCGTCACATGTCATCTGTGTTAAGGTTGGGAAAACCTGACTTAGAATGACCCAGATGAACATAGAAATATTGCTGTAAATTTGCAGATGGATAATCTTGGGCTAGAAATTAATGTGGGTTACTCAAGGTAACCCAGCTTGCAACAGAATCAAGATTTGGACTCCGGTGGCAGGCTGTCAGAATGTAACAATAGAAATGGAGAATGGAAAAATAGAACAAGGATGGAAATTTGTGCCTCTGTTTGGCATGAACTTGTGTAAAAATATCCAGAGGTCAGAGATTAACATTCACTAATATAAAGTATATCTTACCTGATCATGAAAGGGTCCAGAAGTCACTTAAATGGTGGCAGAAAAAACTTAACCACATACCAAGCTTACATGTATATACTGAAAAACAAAGTTCTACTCCCCCAAAAGACTTTTTGTATCAGCTATTCAAAACAACTACATGAAGTTACAACTAATCCATGTGCTGATGAGCGGAGAATACAAATGACGGAAATAACAGTTTCAAATGAAAATCCCTCTTTAGGAGAAAGAAAAGAGGAAGGTACAGCAACTTGAAGAGTGGAAATGTTGAATTTAGCCTGAAATTGGCAGGGATGTGCGTGTCCCTAGCCACACCTGCAGACTGTTATTTTGTCTTAGTTACTCCAGTTGGCAGGCAGTAGCCTCTCTCCATTCAAAGTAAAGGAGGAACAGCAGGAAGTGTTAAAAGGGGAAGAGCAGAAGTTGAATCATTTGCCCTTGAACTCCAGGGGGCTTCTGGTTTTTTTTGTTTTGTTTTGTTTTGTTTTTGACAGTCTCACTGTGTCACCCAGGCTGGAGTGCAGTGGTGCGATCTCAGCTCCACTATGGTGTGCACCACCATGACCAGCTAATTTTTCTATTTTTTGTAGAGACAGGGTTTCACCATGTTGGCTGGGCTAGTATCAAACTCCTGACCTCAGGTGATCCACCCGCCTTGGCCTCCCAAAGCGCTGGGATTACGGGCTTGAGCCACCATGCCCAGCCCTGCTTGCTTTTTCTGTGACCATCAGGCAGGTCCCTCAGTTTCTAAGATCTAGAAAGTGTGAATAATAATTTCTACCTCGTAGAGTTATGGAAAATAATAACAATCAGTAACTTTATATATAAAACCTTATTAAAAAGTCTTACTATACATGACAGTGACTATGCCAAAAATGCTTTATCTCATCTGACTCTCATATCAACACTGTGAGGTGGCCACCATGTTCGGATGAGAAAAGGACACAGCTGATAAGCTGAGAAAGGCCATTTCAAGTTCAAAGGAAGGCAATTGCATTCTAGAGCTGGGGTTCATAACCACTTTGCTGCCTAGCTTTCCCAACTCAAAGTGCTAATTATTGCTTTGTAAACTTGGAGCCAAAGGAAATCCTGGGGTTCAAAGGGAATAATTTCCTTGTGGCCAGAGCTAAACACAGATGGAACAGATTGTCTTCTGCAGTAAGACACTCCCCATCATTGTAGCGGGAAGTGGCTGGGTGACCACTTGGAGATGTTGGAGAGAGAGATGAGCTGGAGAGGGTGGTGAGCTCTACTTCTCTAAGGTCCATTCTAATCTTGCAATTTTATGATTCTTTGTCTGAACTCTAGATTTCTAATAACCTCTCTCTGGAACCTGATGGTTGTTTATTTTCCTAGGCAATTCCTACTCCTTTCTCTGGTCTTTCTTCCACTTCTTTATTTTCTCATGATCCTAGCATGCTATAATGGAAAGAACCAGGGTTTTGAAATATAAAAGCCCTGGATGTGAATGTTCAATCTCCCTTATAATAGTTAATTGATACTTGACAAGGTACTAAGACTTCCTCTCATGAGGATTTCCTCATCTATAAAATAAGAAGAAGTAACATCAAACGAGAAAAAAACAGATTACAGTGCCTGCTCTACAGCGGAAGTACGATTAGTCTCCTTCATTTGCAAACCTACTACATACCATACTCCATCTGCTTTAATGTCCTATACCTATAGAGATCTTAGGTACACTAAAAATAAGCACAGTCCAAAATATCTATGATCTAAAAGGCGTTTTACCTGCTACATAGATATCAGCAAAAGGAAAATGGATTCTCCACTACAAGGACCAGAACCATTACCAAATCCAGTGGCCTTTGACACTCTAAATTCCAGTGTACCCACAGCCATATTAATCCCATCAATATTCCACTCATTACAACCTCCAGGAATAACAATTATACATGCATCGAACTTTCAAGGACCCACAGCACTCCAATATGCAACATCTTATTTAAATCATACCACAATCTTGCAAGAGATTTACAGGAGCACTTGGCATTGTCTGCATGGATCTGAATCTTTGTCCCAGTGAGCCAATCTCTCTGGCAATTTCTGGTTTTAGCAATTTAAAAATTGTGCAAACCTGAATAACGACCACCAGAACAACAAAATAACAAGACAGAAATGAACTTAATCAGAAAAAAGAAAGATTTATTAGAAAGACACTAGAAACACAACAAGAGGCAGAAACTTAGTGGTTAGTTAGTTGAGAACATCGCCCAGGAGATTAAGCCACCTAAACAGCCTTGCTGAAAGGCAACTGTGAATACCTGGCTGTTCCGTCGTCACTGGACTCTCTTTTTTTCTCCATAACCTTAAAATTATTGACTGTCCCATTTCTATTGCTGCCTAATGCTCAAAGTCCCAGGTAACAGTCTTTAATGGCCTAGTGTATGTAACGTACATACTGCCCCAGCTGCCACGGCAGGAGAGAGGATCACTTGCCTTCCCCTATAGCTCCCATTGGCTCTTAGAGCCGAAAGGGTGCAAAGATGCAAGTCAGCTGAAACAGCAGTAAGTGTCCAAAACTTCACTGAATCTTCATCTTAATGCTGTTGGAGCAACTCTACTTTACCTCCGCATCCCTTTTTTGTGACAAGAGAAGATACTGATTTGCTCAGGTTCACGCAGCTGGTCACGTACCAGCACTGAGAATTCACCTGAGGCTCCTGGTTCTTGACTCCCATTAAAATTTTCCTTAAGCAGTTTTAACTAGCACTCTAAGTCACCCTAAATGTAGGTTTTATATGAATGTTGTAATATCTCTTCACTATTCTATCATAAATGTGAAATGTATGTATGTGGGGCATGTTCTATCTGGGTTGCCAGTTTTTCAGCATTTAAAAAATATGTTTTTCTGAAAGGTATTATTTCTTCCAAATCCTAAACTGAAAAATCTTAACAGTAATTGTGCAAGACAAAATACATCTAGGAGTATTCGTTTGAGAATCATTGTCTCTGCTATGTCTTAAATAAATCTCTCCTATTGTTAATAAACTGAGAAGGGATGCAAATGTCACAATATTAAAATAGGTATCTAGATTAGGTTTTGAAAAAAATATCATAAAATCTACCTCACAGTCTTAATTTTGCATTTATATATAATGTTGTAGTGTTTTCCTTCTATCCTTGGAGATTTAACAAAACTTCCCTACTTTAAAAAGCACCCTAGGGCTGATTTCACGGTCAAAGAAAAATAAAGACTTATAAAATTACTGAATAACTTGAGTGTTTTACCCTAAGATCCTTTTCCTTCCTACCATTTTTTTTTAAGCCAAGAAAGACAAATGAACTAAAGCTGTTCATCTTTAGTTGATTCAAATACACCTTTTTAATAACAAGTGGCTGAAGCCAAAGAAAGGATTAAAGATGGTGCTTTTTCATCAATTCCTTTTTATGGCCTGGGATTTACTTTGCAATTAGTCCCTCCTGGGCAGAGCTGAGGCCCAGTGAACTTGTTATTACCAAGTCTGGAGATCTCTAAAAAATGAAAACTCCACACTTGCTACAAGGGGCGGATAACACAGGCATGAAAGGTGCCAAGGTAGAGGGAGTTATAGAGCCTTTTGCTAATGACAGTTCAAAGAGATGAGCAGCCCCAACCCTCAGAAATAAAAGCAGAGAGCATTTTTCATCCATACTCATAGTTAGGAACAAGGTAACAGAGAAAAAAAGAGAGTATGAACTTCATTAAATTTTCAGTCCTGTGGCCCTATTGCTTTTTCTCTTATAATTAGCAATAAAAGCCTTAAAAGGAAAAAAAGACCTTTTTCCTTTGTGCTTGCCTTCTGGGCAGCAAAGATGAGGGGAGTAGCAGCCAATCATAGAAAGAGAAGAACCCTGGGGGTGGGGAATGGCAGGAGACACCAAAGAAAAGAAAATGCCTGGGAGCCCTGGGCCTTTTTCAAGGATAAAAAGATGAACTAGGGAGGCAACTTACCCAGACTGCAGAAGTTGTCTTGGGCTTAAGAGTAATAAACAGCCTGCGGCAGTAAGCCAGTGTCAGACCTGGTAGTGTCTTAACAGAAGACTGAGTATGGTTCTCTAAATGCAGTACATCTCTATCTTACTTAGCCCCCTCACTCTCAGGCTTAGTGAGAGAACAACTTAGGGACTTGGGAGGAATATATCTAAGTAAGGGTAGCAGGTGTTTAATGTCAATCACTCAAACAAGTTTTCCAGGACAGACCCAACTCATATGTGCTTTGCCTGGCAGGTCCATTTCATGTAAGGTAGGCATGATTATCCCCATTTTACACATGAGGAAATTGAGGTTTAGACAGATAAATTTGCTAATCCAAGATCACACACACAAAAAAGATCATATGTTCTCATAGCCCCTGCTAAATCCAGTGCTATTTCTTCCACCAGAAGCTCTCACCCACCTTCACACCAGCATTTGCGTAGTGCGTTACACTTAATACAAGAATACCTCTCCGGGCATTCTCATGTAATTCCTATAAAACCACATCAGGAAGGTGATATGGTTTGGATTTGTGTCCCTGCCCAAATCTCATGTAGAACTGTAAACCCCAATGTTGGAAGACGGAGGGGCCTGGTGGGAAGTGACTGGATCATGTGGGTGGATTTCTCCCTTGCTCTTCTCATGATAATGACTGAGTTCTCACAAAATCTGGTTGTTTTAAAGTGTGTAGCACCTCCCCCTTCTCTCTCTGGTCCTCCTGCTCTGGCCATGTGAAGATCTGCCTGCTTTGCCCTCACCTTCCACCACGGTTTTAAGTTTCCTGAGGCCTCCTCAGCCATGTTTTCTGTACAGCCTATGAAACCCTGAGCCAATTAAACCACTTTTCTTTATACATTCCCCAGTCTCCGACATTTCTTTACAGCAGTGTGAGAATGGACTAATACAGAAGGAGATGAGATACATTCATTTTTCTACTTTAAGATTTAAAGATGAGGACATGGAGACCCCAACTTTAAATTATTTGCCCAGGCAACATACTGGTGGTTTGAACTCAAGTCTTCTGACTCCTAAAGGTGTATTTTTTTCCGCTAAATATCACATTTTTGACAAATCAAAAAGAAGCTATTTTCTGTCTGGAGCTGGACTTCCATTCTCACTCGCAGCTCCAGAAAGCTTATTCTTACTTCTCCCTGGGTCATGGAAACAACCTGAGTTTCCACATTCTCTATCTCCTAGGCTGTCTGCGGATTCCTACTCCAGTTCTCCCATTTTCCTGCCCCTGCTTCTTCCCTGGAGGCTTTAGAGCCCATGCTCCACATCTACCTATGCAAGATGTTCTTTTTCCACCCCAGAAAGTAAAATAACAACAACATCGATGAAAGTAAAAAACATCACCTTTCATCTCAACGTTAACCAGGCAGCCCACTAGTTCAACTGAATTGGCATATGCTGTGGTCCCAACTGTGGCCTCAAACTCAAGGACAAAGCAAAGATGGGTAGGGCAGTCCCTGGCCCCAAGGAATGTATAACATAGTGGGGCAGGCAGAAGTGGATACAACTAACTACAAGGCAAGACTCCAGTAAGGAGTACAACGGAGACACGAAAGTAGGGTAAAAGGAACCCTTTCTAGCTGGGAGAAATGAGGGGAGGTTCCGGGGAGGTAGCTGTGATCCTAAAGTCAGTGTCCTGGTCCTATCCTAACACATCAAGAACAACCTTCAAAGCATGATGTGTGAAATACATACTAATTTACAAGTCATGAACTTCCAAGGCCTTTTTCCTTGGGACCTCAAAATATTCACATCTCACAAGAGATGGTAGAGTTTATTATTAATCTCGTTTTATAGATAAGTTGAAATCCTTACTTAACAACAGTAACAAAAAGAGCTGAAAAGCAAATTCAGCTCCTATCTACCAAAGGTTTTCAATCACTTTACAACTATAGGTTCCTAACTGTTTCAAAAAACATGCTCTAATGGGGGAGCTACATGAACAAAGAACAGGCAATTTGATGTATTACACAGAAAAACGCAAGTGAAAATACCAAACAGCTTTAACTGTATTTAAAACAATTTTCTAGGTACTCTTTGAACATCTTCTCTAAACACAGTGAGTAATGGGCAAGAACAAAACCATGACACAAGATACACCAGATACTTAGCATAACAGTCACTTCCTCTGAATCTTTCTTGACACATCCACTTCGCTCCAACTAGGAAAAAAAAAAAACACGTACTTTCTCTCAGTATACCCACTACAACCTGCCTGATTTTGACTCCTGGCTCTGCTGTCATGAGCATGTGGCTCTGAGTCATTTAATCTCTGTCCCTCCATAATTCTCCTCTGCATTAAAATAACAGTACTTACCTCATTGGCGGTTGGGAAGATCAAACAAATACACATAAACTGTTTGGAACACTGCCAGACACCTAGAGAGCATTCAATAGGTCGTCGTTGAGTGTGGTTGTGAGGATTACACAAGATAACGCAGGTAAGAGTATTTAGCACTTAGCAAGTGCTCAGTAAATGATGGTTCTATCACCTGTCTGCATCCCTGAAGAACTTTGGCCTCTCTGAATTTTTTATTTCTGGAGCCCAGCAAAACGCCAAGCAAAACGGCAGTGCTTATTAAAAGTTCAATGAATGTGTGGCAGGTGGCAGTCCAGTCTGACACGTGAAGCCCATCGGCAGTTCCTGGTCGGCCTTGCTCGCATCTGACACTTAAGAAGGCGTGCAGACTGCAGTGACCGGGCAGTGCCTCCACACACCATCGGATTTTGCGTGGGGCTACCATTTCAACCTTGGTTGAAAATAAAATGCAGGCCAAGGCAGGCAGGTAGAAGTGGAAGGGATGTGGAGGTGGCGACCCGGGGTTTGCAGGGCAAGAGGAGCTGAAGGGGCAGGCGAGGTGTCGGCGTGGAAGACAAAGGGCAGAGCAGCGAGGGGAGAGACGAGCGGGCGGCCGGGGACTAAGGCGGCGACCCGGCGGGGCGGGGCGGGGCGGGGCGAGGCGCGAGGCGGGGGAACAAAGAGCTGCCTCGCGGGCCGCGGGGTCCTGGCGGCCGGGAGGAGGGTCAGGGAGAAGGCAGACCCGGGAAGGAGGGCGCCGGGAAGGCGGGGCGGGGCGCAGCCAAGAGGGGGAGGGGCGGCGGGGTCCAGGGGGAAGGTCGGGCGTGGATGGGGTGCGCCCAGGGAGGGGGAGGGGGTGGAGGTGTTGGGGTTCGCCCAGGGAGGGGGAGG